>NW_015173685.1:1089247-1141500 GCF_001447785.1 Gekko japonicus | reverse complement strand
CAGTGCTGATTCTGTAAACTTAGGCAGATCATGAGAGGGAGGGCGGAAGGACTGCATCAGTGCTTAGTTCTCATGGTCCTTTCTTACATGCCCAGGGAAATGCTGATCACCACTTTGAGGTCAGGAAGCAATTTTTCTCCAGGCCAGTTTTGGCTAGGGATCTTGGAGGTTTTTTTTGTCATCTTCTTGGCATGGAACAGGGGTCACTGGGTGTGTGGTGGGGGGCAGTGTTCCCTCTAAGCTGAGTTAGTGTGAGCTAGCTCACAGTTTTTTAGCCTCCGGCTCACACCTTTCTGTCGCAGCTCAGGAAGGATGGCTCCAGAGCAAATTAATTTATGCGGGAACCAAATCGCTCGCTCACAACTTTAATGCCAGGAGCTCACAAAGTAAAATTTTTGCTCACAAGACTTCACAGTTTAGAGGGAACATTGGTGGGGGGAGGTATTTGTGAATTTCCTGCATTGTGCAGGGGGTTGGACTAGATGACCATGGGTGTCCCTTCCAACTCTTAAGGGTCTGTGATATGATTGCAGGAGGAGCTGGACATTCGCACCCTGCAGACCAAGAACCGCAAGCTGGCCGAGATGCTGGACCAGCGGCAGGCCATTGAAGATGAGCTGCGGGAGCACATTGAGAAGCTCGAGCGGCGTCAGGCCACAGATGACGCCTCCCTGCTGATAGTAAATCGCTACTGGAGCCAGGTCTGCTACCAACTTGTCTCCTTTGCTGTTCCATTTCCGTAATAAGTTTAGTCTCCTAAAGTTAACGGAGGGTTTTTTTAAAAATCCTATTTCAGTTTGACGAAAACATCCGCATCATTTTGAAACGCTACGACTTAGACCAAGGCCTGGGAGACCTCCTGTCGGAACGGAAAGCCCTGGTAGTGCCGGAGCCAGAACCGGATTCTGACAGCAACCAGGAACGTGAGAGGGAGCGAGGTAAGGTTTGTGGTCCTGCCTGTTTTTTAATTATTATAAACTCTCAAAATACATGCAGCAATGACACACAGATAGTCTCATACAGTCCAATCAACTTGGTAGAGTTTCCAAATCTTAACTGTACACCCAGTTCAAAAAAAATTTTTTTAACAGTTTTCACTGGTAAATTTGTATTCCAAAAGTCAGTAAAAAGGACCCGGTGCTAAGCAAAAAGTCCTTGTGCATTTTTCTTCATACAGTAATCTTGTTTTAGCATTGATTTCTTGTCCATGATCATTACAAACTACAATTTCTGCAACCCTATCTCCAGCCTTGGTAAAGTACTACAGTTTTCAGTACGTAGCAATTAACAGTTTAGCTGCTATTGTTATATGTGATGCTAGATACCACTGGTTCATGAGTAGCTGTTCTGCCCAAAAGACACATCAATGACGTAAAAGGTATATTTTTTTACTCCAGTATCTCTAGTCCCTTTCTGAATTCGATTCCAGTCATCTTGTATAATACAACATGCCCACCATGTGGAGATAGGAGCCGTTATGTTTTCCTTATCTCCAGCATATACCTGCAGTGTTTGCAGACATTTGTGCTTATCTGCTAGGTGTATAGTATCACCTTTAGGCAATTTTCTCTGGCCTCTACATTTTTTAGATAGTCAAGGTCAAAACACTTTAGAAATACTTGTCCATACTTTGACTGGCACTTCCTGTTTTAAATCTATCATCCAACTGTGCAGTTGGCTTATGCTTTCTCCTGTAATACCATTTTACAATGGGCCCTTGACAGGTAGGAAAGAGTTTCTTTATGGGAGTTTATGGGAGTAAAGGTAAAGGTTCCCTTGCTCGAAAGCCAGTTGAATCCGACTCTAGGGTTGCGGTGCTCATCTCCGTTTCAAAGCCGAAGAGCCAGCGCTGTCCGAAGACGTTTCTGTGGTCATGTGGCCGGCATGACTAAACACCAAGGCGCACGGAATGCTGTTACCTTCCCACCGAAGTGGTACCTATTTATTTACTTGCAATTTCTTGCTTTCGAACAGCTAGGTTGGCAGGAGCTGGAACTAGAAATGGGAGCTCACTCCATCATGCAGCACCCAGGTCTCGAACAGCTGAACTACTGACCTTCCACGGCCTGCAGTTCAGCATCTTAACCACTTGAGCCACCGCATCATTTTTTGTCTATTTCCTTGCCTTGTTTCCTAGGAGAAAGATTTGAGCCTGCATTCTCCTTTCTGGCTACCCTGGCCAGCAGCACCAGTGAAGAAATGGAATCTCAGCTGCAGGAACGCGTGGAGTCTTCCCGCCGTGCCGTCACTCAGATTGTGACCATGTATGATAAGCTACAGGAGAGAGTGGAGATGCTGTCCCAAAAGCTGAACAGTGGAGGTATGGCATATATCCAAGGCTCCTCCTCCTGGGGTAAATGCAGGGCACTGTTTGCATCTGGCAAAAGGTGTTCAACTGCTAAGTGACAGAAACAATATTTAGACAAATTTTATCCCTTTGAAGTTGGCCTAGTATATAACTAATAATTTTTGGGACTTCTCCAGGTGTGCCACACAGTTCATAGAAGCTGTCAGAAGTTTTCAGTTTGCTCAGTAAACATTCCCCACGATGATTAATGGGTTACTACATAAAGGGGCTTAAGGAATTGGCGAGGCTGGTATAAGCCCGTCTTGTCTAGTAATCTGACGAACTCTTTCCTCCAGTAATGCATTTGTTTTGTGGAGTTCTTTTCCCGTCTGCTGTAGATTGATGGTTCAGGGCACCTGTGATGTCCATCCTTATTCTTAATGGGCCTTTTGCTTCCCCTACCACATGTTCCCTTTCCATGTGATGGTCTCTAATGATTACCAGATTCAGAACTCTTAGTGATTTGTTTCAAAGCTGCTCATTCTAGTTTGGCCATTGACCAGTCTTGATGATCATGTACATTGAAACCATTTCTGCCACATCCCAGAGTTTTCACAGTGCTTCGTCTCCATTGGTAGATTGGGGGAGCTGTGTTTTAAGAGCTGTAAATGTTTGCAAGCACTGATGTGATAAAAACCTCATTCTAAATCCATATCGGATACCTCTAATCATCTCCACTATATCTAACAGTTAAGTGGCTAGTCCCCATGCTAGTCACAAAAGCTACATACTGGGGTCAGCACCAGTAGAAAAGGGAAGAGCTTCTATGTGGGGGGTTCCCCCCCCCAAATATGGATTAAAAACAGGGCTTGAAAATGGAGGAAAAGAGGGAAGTAACCCAAATTCATGACCAAGTATTCTCCAGAAGGCACAGAAAGTGGTTGTAAAGGTAAAGGTTCCCTTGCTCGAAAGCCAGTCGAATCCGACTCTAGGGTTGCGGTGCTCATCTCCGTTTCAAAGCCGAAGAGCCAGCACTGTCCGAAGACGTTTCCGTGGTCATGTGGCCGGCATGACTAAATGCCAAGGCGCACGGAACGCTGTTACCTTCCCACCGAAGTGGTACCTATTTATCTACTTTCAATTTCTTGCTTTCGAACTGCTAGGTTGGCAGGAGCTGGAACTAGAGACGGGAGCTCACTCCGTCATGCGGCACACTCGGGTCTCGAACTACTGAGCTACTGACCTTCCACAGCCTGCAGTTCAGCGTCTTAACCAATCAATTAAAAGAAACAAAGCAGGGAGGATTAGCCTGCTCAGGCCTCCAATGCCTTACAGAGTATCGGAAGGAGATACTTTAGGATAGGGTGGCAAGTGAAATTCCCAATATGTCCCACCACGCTCGACCCTGTGATTACTTGTGGCCTCCCAGCCTGAATCCTTTACAATTTCAGTTCTTCTGTTTTGCTGCATGACCATCAGCAATGTATAATGTTTGGATTAAGAAATCAATATTTACAGCTTCGTATATTTGTGCTTCTCCTTCAGTGGGGGAAGTCACCCAAACTGGCTAGGCCGTGCCTCCTCTCACTCCAGGCCAGGGCTATGCAAATCTGTATAGACTGTCATTGGCTCAGCGTGAGGCTGACCCTCCAGTTTGATAGCCCTGCCGCTCCAGCAGGACGCTTGAGCCCAGCTCCACTTTCTCGGAGGCTCTTGCCTTACTGGCATGGAAGATGGGAAAAGCTTTGAAGAAAGGCCCCGTCACCAGCCTTAAAGAAGAAAAAGAGCATTAAGACAAGCTTTCCAGGGGAGGAGGGGGGAAGAAAGAGCAGATACAGCTACAGTGGCGCAAGCCGCCATCAGTGCTGACAGACCGGAAGCTTCAGGTCGTTCCACAGCTGTCCCCTGACTGCACAGGAGAAGTGCGGCAGAGATCTACCGGGCCCAAGCCTAGACCGGATTTCTTGGAGTCTCTTACCTTGCTGATACGAAAGTTGGAAAGGCCCCATTGCTGGTCTTAGAAAGAAGGGGGAAACCACTGAGACAGGCCTCTTCGGCCTGAGGCTTCAGGCATTGGAGACTGGCCAGCGGCGGATACATCTGCAGCAGCATGGGCTGTCATTGGTGCTGGCAGACCCAGGGCTCCGGGCTGTCCTGCAGCCGGCCCCAAACTGCGCTGGAAAATCCTGGCAGAGCTCTGCCCTGTGTGAACAGTCATGAGGAGATCTCAGCAGGCTTCTGGGCCTACAGGGAGCGAGAGGATTGGAACTGAAGGTTGGGACCCTATCCCTGTAGGGGATAAGGACCTCAGATGCGAACAAAGGGCCGATCCAAGCAGGGGTGGCAGTGCGGCAGAGTAGTTCCCCCCTCCCAGCCTCTCTGAGGCCTTTCCCAGTGGGTTTAGCAGTTCAAGAAAATTCCAATAGGGTGGCTCAGGTTTTTCCTGCATTTTTTTCCTGCCCTCCGTCTGCAGATTGGAGGACAGAGGCCTTAAGCCTGGCCTGGGCCTCCCCCAGCCCCTTGTGCATACACAAGGGTGTATGCAACCAGGAATCGTGTTGGACTTTCTGTGGTTGGAAGTACCAGGCCAAGCAGTGGTTGTGGCTGATACCTCTCATAAGGACGCCAGCACTGGGGACACAGGAGCTTTCAAGAGCAAGTTAAAATAGATGTTCTCTTTCTCCCCCACCACCCGTGTCAGGCTCAAGTTTGGGGGTGGAGGAGCTCCTTTCGCCCGTAGGATCTGTGGTAGCAAGCTCTTATAAAGAGGAAAGGGAATGGTCAGGAAATTCTAGGCCTTTTCCAGGGAAATTCTTCTAGGCCTTCCAGCCTTTCTGGAAATGAAAAAAGGTGGTTTTTCCTTCTCGTAACTACCAGTTGGAAACAACAGTAAAACCTAGATCATCGGCTTCAGCCAATTTAGATACAAGAGGTTTTTAAGAGATCATCCAAAGGGTCCTCAGTTTGTCCATTCCCTGAATTCTTTGATTATATGCTAAAGGCAGAACGGGCAGTTCCAGGCAACGACACTTTATTATTACAGGCATTTTTTAAAAAAAGTCTTCGCCATTCCAGCAGGCTCCTCTGATGGATGCTCCAGTAGTAGTCTTACATTTAGGAGCAGTTTTGTCTAAGGACGGGGACAACACGTTTAAGGATCAGTGGATAAAAGTAATAATGAGACCGCCCTAGGGAATCTCATGAAGCAGCCTCTCTGACAGTCAGAGCCCCCCCCCCTCGCTGTGCTCTCAAATTTTGTCAAGGCCATCGTGGTTTGGCTGATAACCTCCTTCAGGAGCCAGACACTGACCCCTTGATGCTTAAGAGATCCATCCTAAAGATCAAAAGGGCTGCAAGATTTGCAGCAGATGCATCCCCAAGAGGCCATGCAGTTCTGTGCCAGAGCACAGGCCACCAGTATAGTGGTCAGTAGGAAACGATGGCTAAAGCATTGGAAGGTGGACCCTCTTTCTAATTCAGATTTACCCACTTTTTAAAAAAAAGGTAGCAAAAGGATTTTAGGAGCTTCTGCACATTCAGCTATAGGTCCGGATTTCAGCAGAGACAGTTCCCTCCTAACAAACAGGACAGGAACCAACAAAACAAAGAGCAGCCACCTGACTATATGGTTGGGGGTCAACTCTAGGAGTTCCCCACATCTGGATGGAGTCTACGACCAATCAGTTGGTAGTCTCCATCATCTGGTAGGGATACAGGATAGAATTTCCCTTTCACCACCCATCTGCATTGCTTCTGTACTTTTCCACTTCCCAAGACAGAACAGAGATGCTTTTCTTCCATCGTGACCTATTCACCATTTAGTGCACATAGGGGCAGTGGAACCGATGCCCTTAGAACAGTGTTTCCAAGGGAATTATTCCATTCTGTTTGTAGTTCCAAAAGTTTCTGGGGACTGGAGAGCAATTCTAAATAAAAAGAGTTGAACCTGTGTTGAAGAAGCACAGGTTCCATATGGAATCACTTCACTGCATTCTGCAGAGTATTCAGTAGGACGATTACATGACATCCTTAGAGCTTCAAGATGCTTACCGAAATATTCCAGTTCACCCCACCTTCCAGACCTCCTTTGTTCAGATTTCATACCAGTGATACTCACTTGGGCCGGGATCCACCGATGGCTCTTTGAGAAGCCACTTGTGGTTATTCTGAGCACTGTTTAGAGTAATTCCAGGGGTGCTGTATTTTGCCCTTTAATTGCACGTGTGCAGTCCTGATGGCTGGCTACCAGAGGCTTGTGCCCGATGGTCCCCGAGTAGTGGAGAGTTTGCAGAACAAGACTTTCCCCCTTCTCACTGAACCACCGTAGTACCTAAGGGTCAGGGGATCTCATGAGCAGAGGAGCGGGTGAGTGGGGGGTGGGGGGATTGGAGAAAATTGAACCCCCGCTCCCCCTGCTGACTGAAGTGGGAAATGACTGCAGAACCCAAGCCCGTGCTTTTCACAGTCGTGTCCCCAATGCCCTTCTTCCTCCAGATGTCTCTCTGATGGAGGAGGCTGTCCAAGAACTGAACACCTGCCTTGCAAACGAGAACAGGCGGCTACAGGAGCTGGCCGATCTGCTGCAAGAAAAGCACCGCGCCATGTCGCAAGAGGTACAGAAGGAAAGGAATGTGCGCTGAGACCGTGTGGCGAAAACGAGGTGGTCAACAAAACAAGTTAACTGGAGTGTTTGCAACAGGGCCCTTCTGCTAGAGACGCTGAGGAAAGGGAGGAGATGTTGCTGACGACAGGCCTGTGTGCCAGCAGGAGATACGATGGGGCTGAGTGTTTCTTTCTTTCTGAGTGATGGAACTGGGTTTCTTTCTTCGGTCTCCTCTCTGTCCCACAGGCAATGCATACAGAGGGAAAACGGGGAATTTGGGGGGGTGTCAATGGGTTTGGGAGATCTCCCACTGTGCAAAAAAGAGGCTGGCCCAATTTCCCAAAGGAGACAGGATTCTGACCCGCCACATCCTTGCAAGGATGATGTGATTCCCCTGTCCCCAGACCTGGGACCCTGGAACAGATCCCCTTCTGATAGTTTGTCCGAGACTGGGTTTGGATCCTCACACATGCAGTAGAACGCCCCAATAAAAGCAACAGGCTTTATTGAAAAGATTAAAGAAGTGGTTCCGACTTAAGCATAAGGCAAGAATAAGTAGGTGCAGTAAGTCTCTCTTCCTACGTACACTTACATATGTGACGACAGGCAGGTTACAAATCTTCAAATTGGCTTAAGTAACAAAGCAGCATGTTGGAGACGCAGTGAGATGGTCCCTGGCCCTGATGGAAATATTGGGCCCTACTTAGAAAAGCTTGTCCCAAATGGTTGTAAGCTAACTTTATAGGAAAACTGGATCACTGACCCCCCTGACCAGTATAAGCCAATCAAAGGCGTGATCCAAAAGGCAATTACAGAAGAACTGGACTCCCCCTCCCATCTGAGTGTAGTTAAGTCAGATCGCTTTGATATTCAAAGATGGGACCCCAAGCTCTTCATCTTGGCTTGGGAACTGCAGAAGAGGGATAGGCATTTGACGCAGAATTCTCTCCAGTGCTGTTATTTAATGCTTGGATGGCATACCAGGAAACAGACTATTGCTTTAAATTTATGGCAGGGCCCAATGCTGATGTTTAAACTGTCAGGTTGATTGACACAGAGGTGACCATCTCTCTTGACACTGAATCACCATATTTGTTGATCACTGTCCTGTCCCATCCTTGTCCAAGGAGGCCTGGGAGATGCACGTGTCCATACAACCTAGTGATGTAGCTGGGCAAAGCATTTTCTCAGTACAAGCCTATTTAACTAGCAGCTCTTCCCAATCCATGTCCAGTGCTCTTTCCATTGCACCACATTGATTCTTTACTCAGTGTGTCTTGGTAGCATCGAAGAGAGAGCCAAGGCTTCCGGGAGAGGAAGTATCGACAAGCTGCGATATGAATGGGCTTGGGTTAAAGCTTGCCATTATGTCAGAACTGGAAAACTGCTGTCTGGGCTTTCAAAAGCAGGATTAAACCAGTGTTCGGAATCCTGGGTTGTAGGATCAAAGGGGCATGAGATGTAGGGAATAGATGGTGAGCTGTAATTTTGTGAAATCCGTGTATAAAGGAAAAGTAGAGAGGCCATTCCTAATAGCAGTGCTTGGTGATAACACCGTTCCCCTAGTTTTTCTAAGCTCGTTTGTAATGGCTAAGAAATCCCAAATCCTTGCTAAGTCTTTGGTAGGTTGGGGGTTCAAGTATCTTGACTTTTAATTTGGATCTGTTACACTGGAGATTGAGATGTTGTTCCACTGCTTTCTGAATACTGTCATTTCCCATTTCAGATTACTTTGAATTTCAGCCTGAGTGGATATGGGTACAGCATTGCCACTGTTGTTCCAGTATCCACTCAGGTTCTGACCCTCTCTCTTTTTTTTTGGGTGGCCCGTTGTTGTTGGTAAGAAGCTGATTCCAGTTGGGAAGCTGTCCATAAGCAAGGAAAGGTCTTTCACCCAAGGCAGACTGAAAGAAAAATATTGTTGTCTTGGATAGTTATAGACTGTTGCAAAAAATGGCAATCTTTAGCCATTTAGAAGGCTGGACTGGTAACCCAGAAGTAACCTCCTACAAGAGAACCCCCAAAGAGATAACCACTATTGTCTTCTACAGTTGCCAGCTCAAAGTATTCCAGCTCAAAGTATTCCAGTGCATTCCCCCACCAGCTAGAAATTTGGCTATATGCACAGTGCAAGCCAAGTTCAAAATTGTGACAAGTTTTATTTCTAATGATCAGTTCAGGAGATGAAGGTTGCCTTTATGGCGAGGTCAGCATTTTATGACACAGGATGGCAAGTTGGTCTGTAGAAATCTCTACCCTCCTGACCTGAGCTACCTTGGATTTGGGGAAGGGGAGATTTGTCATGGAAGCCAGAGGGATAATTTGAAAATAGCAGGCACACATTACAACTCATATTAGGGTGTGGGGATTTTCACTGATGGCCGGAAAAAATTTCTTTCCAGGTAGCATATTTAATAAAGGTTGTCCAAGTAAAGAATTTTTAAAAAATCCATGGGGATAAAAGTGTACAAAGTTAGGTTTCAGCAGTCACTCTGCAAATGAGCATGAAGAACACCGTTGCTTGTAGTGACCCACGTTCTTGTCTCTTCTGCTCCAGTTTTCCAAATTACAAGGGAAGGTGGAGACAGCAGAGTCTCGTGTGTCTGTGTTGGAGACCATGATCGAAGACCTCCAGTGGGACATTGACAAAATCCGCAAGCGGGAACAGCGGCTGAACAGGCATCTGGCAGACGTCCTAGAACGTGTAAGCACAAGGCCAGGCTGGGAGAGGCACAAGATGAAAAACCTTTCTACTCCACCCTTCCTTATAGGTGCTTGAGGTTACGTTGGATATCCAGCTTATTATGGCTAGGATGGATTTGGCTTATGACCAGGGGCAGTATGTAAGCTAGGATTTCACAAGAATTCATAAGAAATATTTGTAAAAGACCACACAGAATGTGAATCTGTACACCGAGAGAATTTCAGCTTATATTGTTTACCCCTCACTCAAGCTACGTTTTAAAGTCTGTGGGTAATGTTTATGGAAATTGTAGAAGCCAAGGGGTGGTTCAGTAAGCTTTCCAGTAGCTTTGCAGTGGGACTTCTTAGCTTTTCTGGTCCTTTGCATCATGGCAAAACTGGAATAAATTATGCATAGCATTGTAGCCCGTATGAGGTATATGAAGAGAAATGGTGTACCACCACATGCCCAGTTGGTGTAAATTGCAGCGTTTGGCTTAGCTTAGTACAGGATGTAAGTGTAGAGTAACGTACCCAACAAGGAGAGGAGCAATTCATTAACTGCATGCATTATGCAGGGCAGATGGATTTGATAAGATCTGCTGACACCCTGGGCTTTTTTCCCCTTCTGAATGTGGAAGCCGGGTTTCTAGCTCTCATAAGAACCTAACATAAGAGAAACCGATGTTGGATCAGGCCAGTGGTCCATCCAGTCCAACACTCTATCACACAGTGGCACCAAGAATACAGAGCATCACTTGCCCCAGACTGAGCGTTCCTATCTTTACCTTGTGGCTAATAGCCTCAGATGGATCTCTGCTCCATATGCTTATCTAATTCCCTCTTGAAGCCATCTCAAAGTACCAAAGAGTGTTTTGAAGGGTGGTAGAGCGGGGAGGCCACCTCTGTCTTCACTAATCAGCGTTTAATGTTGACGTTTATTATCAGGTACCTAGAACTAAGCCTGTTTATGTAAAACCCAGATTACCTGCCACGGTGAAGAATGATGATTAAAGATCTCTCCTCCTTATTCATGGGTACTTGGAAGTAAGCCCCATTATACTTGTTGGATCTCATTTATGAGTCAGCTTACATAGATTTGGGACTGAAACAGCTGTCTTTTACGTGTGAAGGTGAAGCGTCTTTAATCTTCGTTGAAAAAAATACCCTCATGCATCATCTTTGCAGGTGAATTCGAAAGGATACAAGGTGTACGGGGCAGGGAGCAGTCTGTATGGGGGCACCATCACCATCAACTCTCGTAAGGTGACTCTCACGACTATGCGGGGATAGCTGGGCGAGAGACGCAAAGCGAGGTCTTAACTGTGATGCCCTCCTCTGCCTTCTCCCGTACAGTTTGAGGAGATGAATGCAGAGCTCGAGGAGAACAAGGAGCTTGCTCAGAACCGCCTGAGTGAAGTGGAGAAGCTGCGTCAAGATTTCGAGGAGGTGTCAAGTCAAAACGAGAAGCTGAAGGTAGTGGAAGCACACTTCTTTTTCTGAATGAAACCCGGAGACATATGTCATCTTTCTTTCTTTCTTTCTTTACTTATTTATTTATTTTTTACATTTGTATCCCACCCTCCCCAGTGGGCTCAGAGCGGCTAACAGAGGCAAGGTCGTTAGTCTTGCCATAGATAAAAACATAATAAAAACATCCAACACTAAAACCACAGTACTCTATCCAATTACTAGTGTCCTAGATCCAAGGGGGTATCACCGCAGTTCCAGATAGTGCTCCCATGGTGTGTGTGTCCAGTGGCGACGGCTTATCAGATCTTCTGTAATTTCTAGGTTCTACCTCGGGCCTCGTCAATGCCTCCATTAAGATGTCTTGACGGTGATGGTATAGTAGGGCGGCGGCTCCTACTCAAAAGCCTGGCGGAAGAGCTCCGTTTTGCAGGCCCTGCGGAACTGCACAAGGTCCCGCAGGGCCCGGATCTCCCCTGGGAGCTCGTTCCACCAGGTAGGAGCCGCCACCGAAAAAGCCCTGGCCCTGGTCACAGCTAGTTTGGCATCCTTGGACCCACTCCCAGTTTGTGTGTACTTCTACTTAATACGTTTATATGCCTCTTTTACACTAGAATACTAATACAGAGTTTTAAAAAGTTAGCAGATAACCAACAGTACAAAATGACAGCATCAAAGTAAAAGTCAGGTTCTTAAAAAAAAAAAAAAAAGCACAACCCACCTGGAGCGAGAGCTAGTGATAATAAATAGTGGTGGAAACAGAGGTCATTTCGGGGGGGAACGTGGGGGAACACAGTTCCCCCGGGTGAGGTACGGGCGGGGCACATGATGAAGCCCGCCCCCCTGCTTCCGGCCCCCCCGCTTCCGGCCCTCATTCAGCCAGGAGGAGGCAGGAGAAGAGGGAGGGTAAGTTGCTTCCTCCCTGCCTCTCCCCATCCCTGCCTGCCTGGGGCCAGGGAGGGCCTTCGCTGGGCTTCCTTGCACTCCCAACACTCCCCCTCATGGGGCTCGGCAGTGGAGCTGCAAGGCCGTCATCGTCGTCGTCCGGGACCGTTGGGAGCGCGGGGTGTGTGGCCTTATGACACACTTCCGGTGATGCCAGGGGGTGTGGCCTTATGACACACTTCCGGTGATGTCGGGGTGTGGCATATGCTAATGAGTTATGCTAATGAGTTCTCCTAGCTCTTTTTCTACGAAACGACCCCTGGGTGGAAAGGGCTGTCAAGCCACATCTGACTGAAGGTGGAAACCCCCCCCCCCCACACACAGAGTTTTCTAGCCAAGAGCTGAACAGAGGTGCTTTGACATCACCTGCCTCTGCACAGCAATCCTGCTCTTCCTGGGTGGACTCCCGTCCAAGGACTGGCCAGGGCTGACCCTGCTTATCTCCTAAGAGCTGATGAGATCAGGCTAGCCTGGGCTGTCCGGGTTAGGACAATGATAAAGTAAGCCGTATGAAATCTCAACTGAAGTAGGTCAGATTCATAACCAGTAAAATGACAGAAGATTATCAAAGCAATTTGGGAAAGACAAAAGCTTGGTGGAGGATGAAAGAGTTAACCTGCTTTCTAGAAGGTTAGCAGGAAGTGGCCAGCTGGATGTGTGCAGGGACAGACGATACGTTTTTCTAGCCTTTAATACGCTGCTAGACTTCTGTCTTATTTTGCTTCAGAGTTTAGGGGTCTGCTGAAAATGCCCTGATCTGTTTTGGTGATGAATAGGCATGCGGCATTTTGCAATGGACTTTTGGTGTCGGAAACAATTTCAGGTGGGGGATTAAAAGGAGGGGTTAGACCAGAAACTCAGGCAAAGATGCAAACGGCAGCTTCCTTTTAAAGAGCAGGTAGCTATGTCAGGCCTCCATATTGTGACTGGTGGACTGCTTTAGTTGTACCAGAGGCCAGGATTTAACTTCCCTTCTAGCGAAGGTTGGTTGGAAGGTGGAAAGTCCAGAGCAATAACTCATTCAGGTGTGCAGTAGGGTGGGTCCACTGGGTCCCAAAAGCCTTTAATGATTTGATTAATTCTGTTTCTTGCAACATTCTAGTGTGGCCTGTGCAAACTTGCATCTTTCATCTTGTTTTGTGAACTCTTTAGCAAGCTTTTACTAGCTTTCTTTAAAGACATCTGGGGCTGAATTTTTAATTTTATTCTGAACATTGTTTTGGCTTTATTTCAGTAATTCCGTTTGGCTTTCGAGCCAAGATTGTAGGTAGCAGGATTGGCTCATTTACAAAACAACGACGACAACAAAAACACAGCGGCTGTATCATGTCGAAGAAACCCCCAGTCTGCAGGTTGTAGGGTCTTAAAATGGAGTTCAGGATGTTGGATTAGGTTGTATTGAGTGCAAAATAGCTTTCAAGGGGTACCAAAGGCCTTCTGGAAGAGGAAAGCCAATGAATGGCAACATTCCCTTTGAGAATGTAACAGCCAGCAGTTAGTCAGATATCTCCATAGCACTGAGTGGTGCACACAAGTCTCCAGTAAGGCAGAGAGCAGAAGAAAAACAACATGGTATTTGTGTTAATGATGCTGGACATTGATTTTTCACTGAAGGTTCGATGTAAGCCAAACTGGGTTACGTTACCTAGTGCTTGGAGGGCAAGTGATCCCCATGAGCAAAGTTGCATGTAAAGATAATCTTCTTTCCTTAAATGATTTAAATGTGGTGTTTCCCAAAAAGAAGACTGTAGGTTGCTTTAATAGTCCACTGATAAAATTCTAAAATCTGGAAAAGAATTCCGAACATATACTTTTTTATTCAGACTAACCAAAATCTCACAAAGTAGCTGGCAAGCCTTTTGAGTTTCTTAGAAACTGTCTGGGAATTTTGATGCAATGCTGTCCCTGTGTGGCCAGTGAAAGAATCTGCAGAGTGAATGCCTCCCTCCCTCCCTTAGCAGCTTGATATATAGATCAACTTCTCCTTTGTGTGTGGGAAGCGATTTCAGAGTATTAAAATAAATGCAGTTAGTGTCATTTTGTGATCTACGTCTGATGTCTAAAAAAAGTCGGGGTAGGTGGAACTGGTAATTTCTCAATTTCCATTTTTTTAAAAAAAGAGAAGTTCCATGTTTTAGACAGAGCCAGCAGGGTATAGTGGTCCAAGTATCGGCCTGTGACATGAGATGAAGGTTTCCCTTGCTCGAAAGCTAGACAAATCCGACTCTAGGGGGCGGTGCTCATCTCCGTTTCAAAGCCGAAGAGCCAGCGTTGTCTGAAGACATTTCCATGGCCATGTGACCGGCATGACTAAATGCCAAGGCACGTGGAACACTTTTAACCTCCCACCCAAGCGGTACCTATTTATCTTTCTTGCTTTCGAACTGCTAAGTTGGCAGGAGGTAACATGAGATAAAAAGGTAAAGGTTCCCTTGCTCAAAAGCCAGTCGAATCCGACTCTAGGGTTGCGGTGCTCATCTCTGTTTCAAAGCCGAAGAGCCAGCACTGTCCGAAGACATTTCTGTGGTCATGTGCCTGGCATGACTAAACACCAAGGCGCACGGAACGCTGTTACCTTCCCACTGAAGTGGTACCGATTTATCTACTTGCAATTTCTTGCTTTCGAAATGCTAGGTTGGCAGGAGAACTTGATATTCCCAGATCCAATTCCCAGATCCAAATCCTTGCTTAGCCATGAAGCTTACTGGGTAGCTTTGAGCCAGTCATACTTTCTCAAGCTAATTACCTCACAGGCAGTGTTCCCTGTAAGCTGAGTTAGTGTGAGCTAGCTCACAGTTTTTGAGCCTCCAGCTCACAGATTTTTGTCTTAATTCAGGAAGGGTGGCTCCAGAGCAAACTAATTTATGCAGTAGCCAAATCGCTTGCTTACAGGGAGGTGGATTGAAATTGTCCACTGAGACCATGGCTAGTGACATGGACTGCCTGACAAGGTCTCGAGATTGCAAGAGGAAGGTGGCAGGCTTAACCAGTATGGGAAATTACAGCTGTTTCTATACAAATGCTCGAAGTGTCCGAGGTAAAATCGGGGAGTTGGAGTGCTTGGTGTCAGAGGGAAAAATAGACATTGTGGGTATTTCAGAAACTTGGTGGGATGAGGAAAATCAGTGGGATACGGTGATTCCCGGTTATATATTATATCGGAAGGATAGGGGGGGAAGGGTTGGAGGTGGGGTGGCTCTGTATGTCAGAGAGGGTATAAAGTCCAGAAAGATCGAGAGGCTAAGAGAATTGGATTCGCTTCTTGAAGTTCTGTGGGTTGAAATAGGGGGGCCAAAAGGAAACTTAACACTGGGAGTTTGTTATCGCCCACCGGATCAAAAGATAGAGGAGGATTATAAAATGATGAATGAATTAAAGATAGCAGCTAGACAAAAACACTGTGTCGTAATAGGTGATTTTAACTACCCACACATTGATTGGGTCAATATGTGTTCTAGTCGAGAGAAAGAGATTGAGTTTCTAGACACTCTAAATGACTGTGCTATGGAGCAGATGGTCATGGAACCTACCAGGGGAGAGGCGATCCTTGATTTGGTCCTAAGTAACACTCAAGACCTGGTGAGAGATGTAAAAGTGATTGCACCGCTTGGGAACAGTGATCATAATGTTGTTGAGTTCAACATTTGTACAAATAGGGAATTGGCCAAAAAGACTCACACAACCACTTTTAACTTTAAAAGGGGTAATTTTTCTGATATGAGGGGACATGTGGGGAGGAAACTGAAGGGAAAAGTAGAAAGGGTCAAAACCATTGGGGAAGCTTGGAAACTGTTTAAAACTACAATTCTAGAAGCTCAAATAAAATATATTCCGCAGGTTAGGAAAGGCACAAACAGGTATAAGAAAAAGCCTACATGGTTAACAAACAAAGTAATGGAAGCTGTAAAAGGTAAAAAGGATTCCTTTAAGCGGTGGAAAGCTAGTCACAGTGAGGCTGATAAAACAGAACACAGGCTATGGCAAATAAAATGCAAGTCTGTGGTCAGGCATGCAAAAAGGGAATATGAGGAGCATATAGCAAAAAATGTAAAGACCAACAATAAAACTTTCTTCAAATACATTAGAAACAGGAAACCAGCCAGGGAGGCAGTGGGGCCCTTGGATGACCAAGGGGTAAAAGGAGTACTGAAGGATGATAGGGAAATGGCTGAGAAGCTAAATGCATTTTTTGCCTCCGTCTTCACTGTGGAAGATGAGAGGTGCTTGCCCACTCCAGAGCCGCTGAGTTCGGGAGGGGTGTTGAAAGACCTGAGTCAGATTGAGGTGACGAGAGAGGAGGTCCTAAAACTGATAAACAACTTAAAAACTGATAAATCACCAGGCCCAGATGGCATACATCCAAGAGTTCTGAAAGAACTCAATTGTGAACTTGTGGATCTCCTGACAAAAATATGTAATCTCTCCTTAAAATCAGCCTCCATTCCTGAGGACTGGAAGGTAGCTAATGTCACTCCCATCTTTAAAAAGGGTTCCAGAGGAGATCCGGGAAATTACAGGCCAGTCAGTCTGACGTCGATACCGGGTAAATTGGTGGAAACCATTATTAAGGAAAGAATTAGTAGGCACATAGATGAACAAAACCTATTGAGGCAGACTCAACATGGGTTCTGTAAGGGAAGATCTTGTCTCACTAACCTGTTAGTGTTCTTTGAGGGGGTGAACAAACATGTGGACAAGGGGGATCCAATAGATATTGTTTACCTTGACTTCCAGAAAGCTTTTGATAAAGTTCCTCATCAAAGGCTCCTAAGCAAGCTCAAAAATCATGGGATAAAAGGACAAGTCCTTTTATGGATCAAAAACTGGCTAATTAATAGAAAACAGAGAGTGAGTATAAATGGGCAGTTCTCCCAGTGGAGGGGTGTAAGCAGTGGGGTACCACAGGGATCAGTACTTGGTCCACTGCTTTTTAACTTGTTCGTTAATTATTTGGAGTTGGGAGTAAGCAGTGAAGTGGCTAAATTTGCGGATGATACAAAGTTGTTCAGGGTGGTGAAAACCAGTGAGGATTGTGAGGCACTCCAAAGGGATCTGTCAATTTTGGGCGAGTGGGCGTCAACATGGCAAATGGGGTTCAATGTGGCCAAGTGCAAGGTGATGCACATTGGAGCCAAAAATCCTAACTATAAATACACGTTGATGGGGTCTGAACTGGCAGAGACTGATCAAGAGAGAGATGAGGGAGTTGTAGTGGATAACTCACTGAAAATGTCGAGACAGTGTGTGACTGCAATAAAAAAGGCCAATGCTATGCTGGGGATTATTAGGAAGGGTATTGTAAACAGATCAGCCAATATCATAATGCCCCTATATAAATCAATGGTGAGACCTCATTTGGAATACTGTGTGCAGTTCTGGGCACCACACCTTAAAAAGGATATTATAGCTTTGGAAAAAGTGCAGAAAAGGGCAACTCGAATGATAAAAGGGTTGGAACACTTTCCCTATGAGGAAAGGTTAAGGCGCTTAGGGCTCTTTAGCTTGGAGAAACGACGACTGAGGGGTGACATGATTGAGGTTTATAAGATTATGCATGGGAAAGAGCAGGTAGAGAAAGAGGTACTTTTCTCCCTTTCTCACAATACAAGAACCCGTGGGCACTCCATGAAATTGCTGAGCGGTCGGGTTAGAACGGATAAAAGGAAGTACTTCTTCACCCAAAGAGTGATTAACACTTGGAATTCACTGCCACAGGAAGTGGTGGCAGCTACAAGCATGGACGGCTTCAAAAGGGAATTAGATAAGCATATGGATCAGAGGTCCATCAGTGGCTTAGCCACAAGGTATAGATAGGGACTCTGGGGCAAGTGATGCTCTGTCATCTTGGTGCTTGGGGGGGTCAACAGTGGGAGGGCTTCTACTGTCCTGGCCCCACTTATGTTCTTATGTTCTTATGAAAGGTTAAAGCGCTTAGGGCTCTTTAGCTTGGAGAAACGACAACTGATGGTGGCGACTACAAGCATGGATGGCTTCAAGAGGGAATTAGATAAGCATATAGAGCAGAGGTCCATCAGTGGCTATTAGCCACAAGGTATAGATAGGGACTCTGGGGCAAGTGATGCTCTGTCATCTTGGTGCTTGGGGGGGTCAACAGTGGGAGGGCTTCTACTGTCCTGGCCCCACTGGTAGACCTCCTGGTGGCACCTGGTATTTCTGGCCACTGTGTGACACAGAGCGTTGGACTGGATGGGCCTTTGGCCTGATCCAACATTGGCGTCTCTTATGTTCTTATGGAGCCTTTGAGGAAGAGAACTAGGGACTCAGGGTCAGGAGTTGGGATTCTAGAGGAGCCCAGGCTGGTGCCTTTATTTTTTACATTGTCACATTTTTCATCAGCTAACATAATTCAGCTTTTGCATGCCTTGAGTTTTTGAATGGCACAAACATTCTTCTGGAATTGGACATTTTTTTTCTCCTGTAGTGCATATTTTGTGTTTGTGGTTATATATATATATAAAAAGCTGGCATGATCAGGACAATTGAATGGTGCAGCTGGTGTTGGACTCGCACCACTTTGGTTTGTAGGAGACTTTGTGGCTTGTGAGGCTTAGCTTCTCAAGAGTCCTTGCTGGGCAACCTGGGAGGAACGAAGAGAGTCTTTGCTACCAGTGCTGTACCTTAGAAGCCGAATGGCAACTGGCAGTCTCTGCAGTGGGCATTCTGTGGATTTTAGGAAAAGGCTTTACCGAGAGTGTTCAGAAGAAGAATGCTGGCAGAGCTGAAGACATTTCTCATGAGTGACTGCCATGTCGACTCTGCAGTTAATTCCCTTCTCTATTAATGTGTGGTCTCCACTGGGGAGGGAAGGTGCTCCGTCTTTCTTGAGCTTCTCATCTGCCCATAAAAGTGAGAATCGTCTGCACCAAAGCTGGTCTCCTTTTTATTTTCCCCCCTCCAGCGTGATGAAGTCAGTCTCCACAAGAAATTACGCACCGAGGTCATTCAGCTAGAGGATACCCTCGCCCAAGTCCGCAAGGAGTACGAGATGCTGCGGATTGAGTTTGAACAGACACTGGCAGCCAATGAACAAGCAGGTCGGTTAGCTATTTATTTAGCATACTGTGAACCAAAGTGGTGCCTGGGATGGTTTACCAATATTCAGTGAAGTTGGTTATACAATAGATACTTCCACGTCAAATCTCATAGTATGAGACCTTATCTTGGATACACAGTTTAACCTGCAGCCTCAGCTGCACACAGTGTTGAACAGCTTTCAGCAGCCTTTGTCAGCCTTTTTGCATTAGATCAACTTGTTCTGTAAAAACTGGTTGATCTATCAGGCCTTCCCCAAGCACTGAGGATTCTGCTTCATTTCAGCAGTACCCCTTTTTGAGAGGGGTTTTTAAATTCTTGTTAAATACTTGTTTGCAGTGCACTTTCTTTCTTACTTTCAGGTCTGGCCATACTTTGCCCACCCCTTCTTCTCTAACGGACCACCATGGTCACATGGTTTAAAGATTTCCCCATGATTATAGAGAGTTGCTGTAGAATCTTGACTATATGGACTTGTAGCCTGCATGGCCTGGAGAAATCCAGAAATGATGTGCAGCGTTTTGTGTTTACAAATCAAAGAAGGTGTGAGATGAGCTTCCGGCAGCCAGAAAGGGAGATCTGCTTGGGTTTTTTTTGGCGTCTCCCTTGTCCTTTCATTTCTTACTCCTCTGGAGACAATGTAGTATTTTGTTTCCTAGTAAACCCTAGAAGATGATGTAGTGCAGAACTTGGGTATCCGTTTTAGATTCAGCAAGGCAGTTTTTATGCCCTAACTGTGGAGATCTCCCTGTAACTCTCCTGTGCAATGGTTTCTGTGTAGGTCCCATCAATCGGGAGATGCGTCACCTCATCAGTAGCCTCCAGAATCACAACCACCAGCTGAAAGGGGAGGTGCTGAGGTACAAGCGGAAGCTGAGGGAGGCTCAGTCTGACTTGAGCAAGGTACGTGACATGGCAGAGGGAGGAGCTTTTGGGGAGCTGTGCTTGGTTAGGTCCAGCAATCTATCTGCTTTGAGGTGTGGAGAATGGGCCTCTGGGGACCGGTGTTCTTTTTTTGTTTGAATGCTTGCATTCCCAGGCGGCCTTCAGTACTCTGGCAATGGCCCCAAACCCATGCAAACTGTAAACTTGAAGATGCATGTCAGTTCTCTAAAATAACCTCAGAGTTATATGAGTGTGACATGGGAGATGAGTATGTCAAGGGACTGATGGACGCAAGCTTAGTGGGCTGCAGGAGGAGGAGGAAAGTCCGTGGATGGTAAGGAATCCCTAAGAGAAAGCATTGCTTATACATTGTGTGTGTGTGTGTATCTTTCCCTCCCATTCTCCCAGACCCGTTCCCGTAGCGGCAGCGCCCTCCTGCACTCCCAGTCCAGCACCGAGGACACCAAGGAGGAGCTGCCCGAGATCAAACAGGAGCCCGATGATGTCTCTGCTCCATCTGCCTCCTCCAAGGCTCCCCCGGAGGATACCTCTGAAACCAAGGCAAAGCGAGATGAGGAGGAGAGGGAGCGCGAGAGGCGGGAGAAGGAGCGGGAGCGGGAGAAAGAGAAGGAGAAAGAGAAGGAGAGAGAGCGGGAGAAGGAGAAGGAAAAAGAGCGGGAGCGGGAGAAGCAGAAGCAGAAGGAGTCCGAGAAGGAGAGGGAGTCTGCCAAAGAGAAGGACAAAGGGAAGCACGACGACGGGCGGAAAAAGGAGGCAGAACTGATCAAGCAGCTGAAGGCGGATCTCAAGTAAGGCGGGTCCTGCAGTTGTCGTGCCTTAATGGCGAGCTGAAGGGACAGGCCATATTCAGAACTGCTTGCTTCTCCAGCAGCGCTGCTTGTTATCCTGCTTCTCAAGGCTCCAAGTGGCGTGCAAATAATCATAATGCCAAGCTGTTAGAGGAAGTTAGGCTGCTTACATGGCAGGCACTGGAAGACTCTGAGCTGAGCTTTCTAGAAGGGGGTGCAGAGGCTTCTTGGTAGTTGCAGGGATGACCACATGTGTCTTTTCAGACACCCTTCCTGTATGGTTGTCCAAATGTGGTCGGTGACGATAGCGAAGCCATGGGTATAGGAGTCACCGTGGAGCCTGCCCAGCCCAGCCCATTCTTGTTTTCGTGCATTCACTTTGCACGATGTCTGATCATCTACCAATGAGTCATCTTGAGTTATTTCTTTACTGCCAGGATAGGACACTGGAAAGAGCGTAAGTCAGTGGGGCAAAGTGGTCCCCACCCCATTTCAGGATTTAGAACTATCCGATGGGAAGGTGGAATCTACCATTATGTGTCAGGGTCTGCAGCTTCTTTCCTCAGGCATGCCAATCCCCTCGTTTCTTGAATGAGCAATGATTGCTGTCAGTGTTCCCTCTAAGCTGAGTTAGTGTGAGCTAGCTCACAGTTTTTTAGCCTCTGGCTCACCCATTTTTGTCTTAGCTCAGGAAGGATGGCTCCAGAGCATACTAAGATATGCAGCAGCCAAATGGCTCGCTCACAACTTTAATGCCAGTAGCTCACAAAGTAGAATTTTTGCTCACAAGACTCTACAGCTTAGAGGGAGCATTGATTGCTGTATACTTCCTCTGGGACACCCAGTTATGACCATGTCTGAAGCCAAAAACCACTTGTTAGTCTCTTCTTGATTGGCTGTACCAAATGTGCTAGGATGGAACCTTCCCCACCTTCCCCCCAAACGACTTGAGAGTCTCGAGTTGGTTGTTGCCGTCCTGGCATGGGCGCAGGGGGTGGCGGTGGGAGGTGCTCGCGCTTCTTGATTTGAAGTAGACGGCGTTGCCCTCTTGTGGCCCTTGCCACAACCTGATGTGTATCTGTTATCTTTCCCTTTGTTTAGGAAGGCCCAGGAAAGCCAGAAGGAAATGAAGTTGTTGTTAGATATGTACCGCTCTGCCCCAAAGGAGCAAAGAGACAAAGTCCAATTAATGGCTGCGGAGAAGAAGGCCAAAGCTGAGGTAATCCTCTCTGCCATTGTCCCGTCTCTCTTGTCCAGTAGAGAGTAGATTTGAAACGGTTTCTGTCGTATCTGCAAAAACCTCAGTTTTACCTTGTGGGACAGAGTTCTGTCTAGGATGACACCCCCCTCTAATGTTTTATTTTGGATCTAGGCGATCACAGCTAATTCCTTGAAAATATATACTTTTCTAGAAAAATGTCCTCAAGGAGATTTTGAGTGAAGTTTGGTACCTTACGGCTGCTCTGACCTAGATGGCCTGATCTTGTCAAATCTCGGAAGCTAATCAGGGCTGGCCCTGGCTAGTCCTTGGATGGGAGACCGCCAAGGAAGTCCAGGGTTGGTGTGCAGAAGCAGGCAATAGCAAACCACCTCTGTCCGTCCCTTGCTCGAAAAACCCTACGGGGTCACCGTCAATCGGCCATGACTTGATTGCACTTCCCCCAGCCTTAGGGTTCTCCTTACCTTGACCCGGATAGCCTAGGCCAGCCTGATCTCATCAGCTCTCAGAAGCGAAGCAGGGTTGGCTCTGGCTAGGATGAGAGACCTCCAAGGAATACCAGGGTTGTGATGCAGAGTCAGGCAATAGCAAACCACCTCTGAACATCTCTTAAATCGCACACTTTTGCAGCCGACGGGGATTGTGTTCAGCTGTAAGCTTCAGGCGTGTTCCGGTCGGCATTCACTTCGGCTTGGCTAGATGATGTCAGTTCTTCCAGGACTACTTTGAATCGTAGTACCGCACTGCCACCGCCTGGCCGGATTGGCCCATCACAGGCTTCTTAATGCCGAAGAGGTCTTTTTTTCCAGGCTTCCGAGCTTCCGAGCTGGATCTTCCGTTCACCGGCTAACACCTTCCCCACGGGGGTTTAGTGTGCCCACCCTCTCTAAGGAGTGATACCCATTTTATCTACTCGCCGAAGCTTTCGAACCGCTGGGTGGACGGCAAGCTGGGGACAAGACTGGTAGCTCACACCAGCGCGGGCTAGAACTGACAGCAGCTCTGTTCAGTTCAGATGTTAACCAGAGGATAAATCCTCTGTGCCTAGGCCAGCCTGATCTCATCAGATCCCAGAAGCGAAGCAGGGTCGGCTCTGGCTAGGATGAGAGACCTCCAAGGAATACCAGGGTCATAGCACAGAGGCAGGCAATAGCAAAGCACCTCTGAACGTCTCTTGCCTTGAAAGCCCCGTGGGGTTGCCCTAAGTCAGCTGTGATTGAAAGCCAAAAAACTAACAGAGTTCTCATTAGAGAGAGAGAGAGGAACATCCTTTCCAGTTTTAAAACCTCATTCCCTTTCTTCTCACATCCCTCTTCTGCTTGCTGCAGTTGGAAGACCTAAGACAAAGACTGAAGGAACTGGAGGACAAGGAGAAGAAAGAGAGCAAAAAGATGGCTGACGAGGATGCCCTCCGGAAGATCCGGGCAGTGGAGGAGCAGATTGAATACTTGCAGAAGAAACTGGCTATGGCTAAGCAGGTGAGGAGTGTTTCCTTCTTTGGAAGTGTGGCGGTCACAGTCTCAGAGATGCTGGGCCTCTGGTTTCTTGCAGTGAACAAAGGGCGATGGGCCGGTGCGAAGGTGATGTCCTCTGTCCCTGTTTTTTTGCCACTAGCCACACTAAGTGATGTTTCTGCTCTTTTCTTGGCCATCACGTATCACTGGTAAACCAGTTGGCTAGGAGGTATTTGCATCATCTGCATTGTGTCTTGCGTTTCATTCCAAACCTGGCCCCAAGAATTTATATCCAAAAATCTGCACAATGAGTTCAAGGAGGAAGGGGGGGGGGTCCTCCCAGGTCCTCCCAGATTTGCAGAAAAAAGTGGTGGTAGGGGGTGGGGAGCAGTGTTCCCTCTAAGCTGAGTTAGTGTGAGCTAGCTCACAGTTTTTTTAGCCTCCGGCTCACACCTTTTTGTCTCTGCTCAGGAAGGATGGCTCCAGAGCAAACTCATTTATGTAGCAGCCAAATCGCTCTTTCACAACTTTAATGCCAGTAGCTCATGAAGTAGAATTTTTGCTCACAAGACTCCACAGCTTAGAGGGAACATTGGTGGGGAGCAGAAAAAAGCCCTGTGCTGTGATCTTGTGAGGCTCTAGGCGGCCCCAGGATGGCTGCCAAGATCTTGCCTTGGGAGATTTCTGTGGTCATCACAGAGGAAGAAGAATTGGAGGGTAGCAGAGCTAGTACAGGAGGAAAATTGAGCAAAAGGCTGAGAAATGGGGACTGGAAGGGGGGGGGGAGGAAATCCTCTCCACCATAAGCTTTGTGAGCCTTCATTGTGTGTGTGTGTGTGCGGTATGTGTGGTATGTGTACCCCACACAACTGAATTCTGAAGGTGCCCTAGAGCAGACTGGGCTGTCGAATGGGGAATCGTTTTCTAAATCACACTAAAAAGCCCCAAGAACGCTATTGCAGGAGAAACCTGTGGCATCCTTTCTCCCATGTATGACTATCAGTTCCTGACTGTGGAAAATCAAACCGGTCACAACATCTTCCATGCTGTCGGTGGGCTATTTATTCCACACGTTTCACTCCTCCCAGTCACTCTCCGGGTTATGACCTTGATTTAAGTTCGTCTTTGGGTCACCATAGAAGGGCAGGGCTGAGCTGACGGCCTGACTTCCCGGCCCGTTTACAGGAGGAAGAAGCCCTGCTCTCTGAAATGGACGTGACGGGCCAGGCCTTCGAGGACATGCAGGAGCAGAACATCCGCCTGATGCAGCAGCTGAGGGAGAAGGACGATGCCAACTTCAAGCTCATGTCGGAACGCATCAAGTCCAACCAGATCCACAAGCTGCTGAAGGAAGAGAAGGAGGAGCTGGCGGACCAGGTTCTGACCCTGAAGACACAGGTAATTAATGGGGCTCCGGGAGATGGAGCAGCAGAAAGCAAGCCTTAAGAACCTTAAGAACATAAGAGAATGCCAATGTTGGATCAGGCCAAAGGCCCATCCAGTCCAACACTCTGTATCACACAGTGGCCAGAAATACCAGTGCCATCAGGAGGTCCACCAGTTGGGCCAGGACATTAGAAGCCCTCCCACTGTTGACCCCCAAGCACCAAGAAGACAGAGCATCCCTTGCCCCAGAGTCCCTATCTATACCTTGTGGCTAATAGCCACTGATGGACCTTCTTGAGCTGAGGCATGCATTAAGACTGTGGCTCTGTCAACACCTGAGAAATTTATTTTGCTATATTCTAGTTGGGATTATGGGTATGCCACGTTTTCTGTAGGATCACAGGATGCGTAATTACCGTGACCTTGGGGCAGTTTTGGAGCCCCCGGGGCCCTTAGAGGCTCAGTACTTCTTTCCCCTCCGTGTTTGCCTTTTGAAGGTGGATGCCCAGTTGCAGGTTGTACGGAAGCTGGAGGAGAAGGAGCACCTGCTCCAGAGCAACATCGGGACAGGAGAGAAGGAGCTGGGCTTGCGGACCCAGGCCCTGGAGATGAACAAACGGAAGGTAACGGCCCCTGTCCCGCAAAACGAATTCTGCCTGCCTGCTGCGGACCGCTGTGTGAGCTCTTGAAAGGCGGCGGGCGGGCGGGCGACCATTCTGTTTGATCTCCTTTGTGGGAGAGCACACTGCGAAGTCTCAAATCAAGCTGTAATTAGGGCACAGGAAACAGAAATTACAGGCTCTCTGGAGTTTTTTTTTTAAAAAAGAGAGAAGGCAGTGACCACAAAGCAGTATGACCGAGATGAGAAAGGGCAGTGGATGAAAGGAACAACTGAGCACCTAAGGAGTAAGGAAGGGCCGGCCAGATGAAAATAATGAGGCTGGCTGAGGTTTTCCGGGAGAGAGGAGAAGGCAGGGAGGATCTCAGGGAAGGAGAATGAACCAAGGGGCTGGAGGTCAGGGGAAGAAGAGAAGGTAATGAGGGTGTTGTGAAAGTGTTCTCCGCCTCCTGAGATCACACGGGTGCCACCAGCATGGGTGGCGTTACCGTGTCTGCAAAAGCTCCGCTTCTGAGGGGTGTGAATTCCTGAGACAGGGAGGACAACCCCGCTGGGGCTTCTTAGCCCAGCACTCTGATTCTGATGGCAGCCAGCCAGAATCCAGGCATGGGCTTGCAGGGGAAGGAGGGGTGCTTCCAGAAAGTGGGCTGGGCCCACAGCCTGAAGGGACCCCCAACCTGTCTGCACCCGATTTTCTGGCCTTGTGATGTGATAATAGATGAGGCTTTGGACTGGTTTAATTCTGGATCCGTCGATGATGTACGTAGGCTGGTTCTTTTCTCAGAACATCCCTTTTAAGGCTTAAAAAACAAACACAGAGAGTTGAGAGGAAAACCGGTGGGCTTGGGATCAGAATACAAGGCAGGAGAACCCCGTTGGCAGCTGCGATGGCTCTCCTGTGGTGTGTGTTTGTTCCTGATTTGGCCATCAGTGATTCAGAGGATACATGTTACTTTCTCTGAAATTTCTAATTCCATCCCATTTGGCGGGGGGGAAGTTCCCCCATACTTAGTCTTACTGTGAGAGTTGAGAATAAAATTATCAGCAATCTTCACGCCTTAATATATATAAAAAAGAATATTCTGGAGTTAGGAAAGGTGCAGAAAGAGGTGACCCATGTGAGCAAAAAGAAGGAGGAGAGTACATTTTTATGCCCTGGTTTTCTCGATCTTAAGGAGTCTTAAAGCAGCTTACAATCATCTTGCCTTCCTCTCCCCACAACTTGTGAGGTAGGTGGGGCTGAGAGAACTCTGAGAGTTCACCCAGCAGGCGTCTCACGTGTGTGTGTGGGGGAAATCAAACCTGGTTCTCCAGATTAGAGTCCACTGCTCTTAACCACTACACCACGCTGGCTGATCAAGGGGTTGGAGCACTTTCCCTTATGAGGGAAGACAAAACGAGTACAGGCATTTTTAGTTTAATAAAACAGTGCGTAATCAGGGACGTGACAGAGAAACAGAAAGTAATGCGTAGTTTGGAGAAAGGGGTGAAGGAAACTTTCCTTTTTTAACCCATCAGGAGAGGAGGGGAGGAGGAGGAGGAGATTGGATTTATACCAGTCTCAGAGCGGCTTACAAACTCCTTTCCCTTCCCCTCCCCACAACAGACACCCTGTGAGGTGGGTGGGGCTGAGAGAACTCTGACACAGACTGCTCTTTTTCAAGGACAGCTGTGCCAGAGCTTGGGACTGACCCAAGGTCACATCAGCAGGTGCAAGTGGAGGAGTGGGGAATCAAACCTGGTTCTCCCAGATTAGAGTCCGCACACTTAACCACTACACCAAACTGGCATCAGAGTCATTCAGTGAGCCTGATTGGCAGTAGATTCCTGACGGTTTCCCCTCACAAGCCCCAGTGCATCAGTACATTGAATTCAGTGCCTCAAGTATCTCCTTGTCTTTAAAAAGGCGTAGACAGATTAATATAGAGGACAGGGTCGACCAGTGGCTGTTAGCCATCATTACGAGCTGTGAATACCACTTGCTGGGGCCAGATGGCAGTCAGGGAGGGCCATTGCCTTTGTGTCCCGCCCGTGAGCTTCCAGGGCCCCCTCTGGTCCTGCCCCTTTGGGAAAGCAGAATGCTGGCCCCAGCGGGCTCCGGGAGGGCTCTCCTTAGCTGCATCTCTACAAAGGGTGCCCGTGTGGTGTAGTGGTTGCTTAGAGTGGACTAGGCTCCAGGAGATCCAGGTTCGAATCCCCACCCTGCTTCCCGGGCTAGCAGCCTGACCTCTCTCGGAGGGGTTGTGAAGGTAAAACGAGAGAGACCGAATCACGTATGCCACTCTGAGCTCCTTGGAGAGAGGGTGGGGTAAAAGCATACCAAGATAAGCATCGTTATTTAGTTGCGTGCTTATTTACAGGCCATGGATGCGGCCCAGCTTGCCGATGACCTCCGGGCGCAGCTAGAGCTGGCCCAGAAAAAGCTGCATGACTTCCAGGATGAGATTGTGGAGAACAGCGTGACCAAGGAGAAGGACATGTTCAACTTCAAGCGGGCTCAGGTACCTGGCTGGCACCCTTGACTAGGGAAATCTGCCGTGGCCTCCTGTTGCACAGCCTTGAGTAGAGTGGGGCTGCTTCTTGTCCTCTGCTGAATCTTTGTCCGTGTGCTCTGCTCTGTGCACTCCGCAGCTTGCCTTCAGCTGACTCCCCGCACTGTTTTTCTCACTGGGAGGTGAAGGCTACAGGGGCCTATGTAAGAACTGTGTTTCTGGATCAAGCCAAGATGGGGAGCTGTGTTAGCCTGTCTGTAGCAGTAGAAAAAAGAGTCCACAGTAGCACCTTAATGACTAACAAAACTTGTGGCAGGGTAGGAGCTCTCATGAGTTACTGCTCACTTTTTCAGATATGAAAGCTCGTCTCCTGCCACATATTTTGTTTGTCTTGAAGGTGCTACTGGACTATTGCTCTTTTCTACTGGATCAGACCAGGGATCTGCTTTAGTTCAGGATCGCATTTCCAAAAGGGGCCAGGGTGCTGGGGAGGTCACAAACGAGGCATCATAGCCAGAACTCTTCTCTGTACCCAGCACCTGGTGCTGAGCACTGTGCTGCTGCTGGAACTTCTTATTGCTAATAACCATCAGTGGGCTAATCCACTGTGAGTTTGCCTTGTCCCTTTTAAAAGCAGCTGTGCTTCTGATCTGACAGCAGGCCAGCAGAGCTAGTGGTTTCACAGTTTTGAGGAGCAGCTGTTCTTTAGCAGGTTGAAACCCAAGAGAGTGGCACCTGGAAAACCCTTGCAGGAGCTGACCTGCTCACAATCTGGGAACCCCGGAGGTCTTTTTTTGCACCTCTCAGTGGAGCAGCTCTCCGGAGAGAGAAGATTCTGGCCCCATTGATGCATCTGCTTGCTTAACGTTTTACCCGCAGGAGGATATCTCGAGACTCCGGAGGAAGCTGGAGACCACCAAGAAACCTGACATGGTACCCAACTGCGATGAGATCCTTATGGAGGAGATCAAAGACTACAAGGTAGGCGGCTCGATCCAGAAGTCCCTTTGGGATGGTGGACTGGGCCTCGTTGTGCTCGGGGGGCGTACCTGGCAGCTACAGTCTCCATTAGGTTCCGTTGAAGGTAGTCAGCAAGGCCAGGGATAGTCTGAAATTTCCCCAGTTGGGTAAGTTGGAGTCCCTTGTATTTCTCCATTAAGATAATTTTACCCAGGGTTTTTTTCTCTCTAATGGGGGACCGAAAGCAGCTGTAACAACTCTTCTCCATTTTATCCTCGTAACAGGCATATTTGGCTTGGCTGCATATGTGCCTGGCCCGAGGTCACCCACTGAGCTTCCGTGGCAGAGTGGCACTGTGGGTCTCTCGGATCCTACTCCTGCAATCTACCCCATGTTGACTCTCCATATAGGATAACAATAGGCAGGGCTCTTTTTGTAGAAAAAGCCCAGCAGGAACTCATTAGCATAATAGGCCACACCCAACAGCAGGAACTCATTAACATATTGGGCCACACCCCTGACAGCACAGCTCATTAGCAAATTAGGCCACACCCCCATGTTGCCAGAAGTCTGGTCATCCAGCCACGCCCACCTTTTGCTTCTTATTCTGTTTACCTTGTTTGTTGTCAAAACCCAGGGCTTTTTTTTTTTTGTAGCAGGAACTCCTTTGCATGTTAGGCCACACACCCCTAATGTAGCCAATCCTAATGAGTTTCTGCTGTTGGGTGTGGCCTATTATGCAAATGCGTTCCTGCTGGGCGTGGCCAACTCAGGAGCCAGCCGGAACTCCGTTCCTGTGCGTTCCTGCCCAAAAATAGCCCTGACAATAGGACATAATCCTTATGGCGCAATAGTCTCGAAGACACCCTCTGAAACCCCTTTGTGCAAATGACTCCCTAGAGCAATTCTGTGTTCTGGCATGGGATGTTAGGTGAGAGCTCACCCTCATTAGCCATCTGGTCCCTCGGACCTGTCTTACAATGGCGTTTCTTCCACTTCGCAGGCTCGCCTGACCTGCCCCTGCTGCAACATGCGCAAGAAGGATGCTGTGCTCACCAAATGCTTCCATGTTTTCTGCTTTGAGTGTGTGAAAACCCGCTACGACACCCGACAGCGCAAGTGTCCCAAGTGCAATGCCGCTTTCGGGGCCAACGACTTTCATCGCATCTACATTGGCTGAATCTCTGGCCGAGGAGAGCCAGAGAGACGTCTCTGTTGCCAACCGCCCAGGCCCCTCTTTTACTCGCAGGCTGGAAACTGCTTCTTTTTGTGGGCTGCGTTCCCTTCTCTGTTTTTTTTAATGCAATTCTCCTTAATTAGAGAGCTAAAGGGGGTTATCTTCTGATTCTCTCCACTATTTTTCTTTCTCGGGACTGCCATTCCCAGCACAAACCTCCCTCGTTGCCTCTGCTTCTTGGGGTTGACTGTCTTTGTTTACTTGGGCTCGAATTCAACAGGCCCACGTGAATCAGCCTTACACTGGAAAATTAGTTTGAGTTGTTACAAGCCGTCTGTCTGTCTGTCTTTGTGGGTCTCTCTTAAATGTAACTTTCCATTTCGTTTTCTGAAAAACAAGAAAGCTTTTCTTTCCTGGGCAAGGTCCTTTCCCTGCCTCGTGTCCGTCTGCGCCGACAGGTGTCTTTGTTTTGAGAGGCTTGTGACAGTTTAACGGGGCCTGCGATTTCTTCCTGATCGAAATGGCTCCGCGTGACCCTTGTTACCCATTAAAGAGCTTGGTGTGCTGGGAAGACGGAACTCCATGCAGGTGAGGGATGAAGAGTGACACGGAACCAGCTCTGTGCTTCAAACCGCCCTTCTGAAAGGGAACAAAAATGGCCAGTGAAATGCTTGGCGGAGGGACTGGCGAAGAAGGGGCCTTCTCTGCGGGCTGTGCGCCTGGACATGCTGAAGGAAGAAGAGGCGCTTGGTCTGATTCACTCTTCAGTTCCCTTTTGTGGGACCCACGCATGGCATGGTGTGGGAGCAAGCCTGGGAAACAATGCACAGTGCCATTCCACGCGTGTCAGGTTTTCTGTGTAAACAGAAGCCTACATGCATCGACACCTACATAAATGGGACCCCTGTCTGCCATCTGTCTGCCCCCCCCTTTTTTACAGCAGATGGATGATGCCTACAGGGCCTCCTCATGTAGGTGCTCCTATTAGGCTTGCAGGGGCTGTGTGCACAGCGCTGGGACCGTCTCCTGTGCCCTGTTCTGCGCGGGATCCACACGGGGGGGACTGAAGTGTGATCCATGTCCTTGAGACCAGCTTTCTGTAAAGAGGCCCCTTTGGACTGCCGGACTGGCACATCCCTCAGAGGATGTTTTGGTTTCTCCTTGCTCTCCTAGGGGGGAAAAAAAGGCATTTTATTTTTTGTTCTTTTGCTATGAGAGTGATTGATTGGAAGTGCACCTGTTTCAATAAAATCCGTGTCATTCTATAAACTCTTTGGGGACTCTTGTTTATACTGCTTGTGCTTTGTGCCGTTTCTGTATTCTTTACATACCAAGACCTCAAGCTCACACTTGGGGGGCGATGAAACCTTCCTAGGAGTGTCTCATGAAAGTCAGAGCAGCTCAAGAAGTTTGCAGCGGAGTGCCTTTAAAGGTTTTCTGTCAGGCCCCATTGCCCTCCTCTTTTTTCCAAACTCCCATCAGGGGCCATCTACTTTGCAAAAAAGGTAAGGGTGACAGTATGGGGTTAAACAGCAACTGGGACTGTGAGGGGGGACTGAGAAGGAACTTTTTAACATGGCCAGCCCTAGATCCTTCCATTGCTGCTCTCAAGAAGGACCCATCTTCTGGCCTCTGCTACATCTGGCAGCTGGATATCGATCCGGCAACCTCTTTCCAAGAGGGGATGGCATTTTTCTCCCATGGCCTCAGGAGAGCAGCAAGTGACAGTAGCAGCCGTGTTCTGGGGCAAGAGGGATTGTGTCAGCGTCTGTCCTTGATGTGTTCTGCGCACCCTGTCTCAGGAGCAATCTGTCTGACTCTGAAAGTGGAGTCAACAGGTTTTAAAGAAAGCACAGCCATGCCTTTGGAACCCCAGAGGTCTCTGGGAAATGGCCTTTTCCGACATGCTCCTGCTGTTCCCTTCTCAGCTCCGCTAAGTCACATTTCAGCGGAAAGCTATCGCTAAGGCCTAGCATGTGTCCAGTGGCATTTGGCTGCTAAGCTGTTTCAACATAAAGCATCGGGAGGCGAAACGCAGCTTCTGTCGGTGAGACGGTGGGGTAGCCCTTCCCCGCATGCCATGTCAACCTTTGCACAGGGTTATCGATTCCATTGCAGGCTTTTATTGCCAACTCTGTGCCTTCCTGTAAGCTTTCTGGACATTTTTTTTTTAAAACATGGAGAGGCAAAGGAGTCACTACCCCTTTGTGGAATACTGGTGCATGCTAGTTACATAAAGGACTCGAAGCCCTACAGGAGGTAATGACTCCTTTCTTGAGCCGGTGCATGTGGCTTAGAGATAAAATTAGGCATCTGTTTCCAACTGGGCAGGGTGTGCCAGTGCAGACGGACTGTTTAGATGCAAGACATGCTGTGTCGGTGAGATATTATGGGGTGGGGGTTGGGGGGAGGATAGCTTTGTAGGGGAACGGTGTAGCCTTTTAGCTGCTCATGTCAGTAGTAACTACATTCACACTGCCCTTTCAAGACTGTAAACTCCTTGGGGAAGGCCTGCCTTTGGGGAGGGGAAATGCATTAGAAAGTGCTTTTATGCACAGATAGGGCTGTAAACTGATAATTCCTGCCCCTGAATTAATACAGTAAGAAAAGAATGAAGATGGTGGGGGGAATTCATAGTATTGTGATCTGAGTCATGTGTGTGATCCAGGTTTATGACAATAATAGCCCAAGCTGCAGTACATAATTCCAGTGTTCATATTGACTTAAGAATTCAGCATGTGCTTAACAGTAGAATGGCTTCAGTGGCTGCCCTGTAAAATCCCTCCTGTTCAAAACAGCGAGGCATAAGTGCTTCACGTCAACTGGATTTTGTCCTCAGCACTTACAGAGAGCTTCCCCCAATAGTTCAGTAAAACTGTTTTATAGTTGTCCATTCAGCAACTCTGTGAGGTAGGCAGTTATCCCACTAGCGCAGATGAAGAAGCTACATTTGAGCCAGGGGAATCCTAATTCAACAGCACCTCTTTAAAAAGTCATGCTCCTTTCGTACTAGTGACTGAGTTTGTAGAGAAGTTGTAAATGCTGTACACAGAATTGTCCCCCCCAATGTCCCCCCCCCCCCCCCGGCAGATGTTTAATCCATGGGAATAGCCTTGCTGGATCAAACCAGGATTCCATTTAGTCCTGCAATCTGTTTCTAACCTAGGAAGCTCATACCTTTTAATTGTACCTTTTAATTAAATTTGAGTTAATATATTTTGATGCTTTGCTTTGATTTTGTTTTGCAACCAGCCTTGGGAAGGCACCCAGAGAGACAGCATTAAAAAAAAACCTAAATAAATAAATAAATGGGGCATGAAAGGCAGTAGTCATCCTCATCTTCCCAGTAATCAGAAATGTGGGGCGTGGGGCGACAGAATAGACAGCAGATCATGGAGGATCATGGTATAGAATGTTATCCTGTCTTACAAGTAGAAAAGCAGCTTAGCAAACAGATAGGAGGGCCAGAGTTCTCCCTGCAGGGCAAGTTTTCTATTTGCTCGGAGTTTTTTATGCAAAGGAACATTTACAACTGCACTTCTTCATTTCCATTTTGAATCTCTGCAGCCTATTCTACCACTCCATTCTCACTCCATTCTCTTGCATGTCTGAACCAGAACCTTAGGAAGATATTGCTTGTTATGTGCCCTCTGTATGGTTTAGCTGTCATGACTAATTAATGGAGGGTTAACCCCCTGTAACTAACACCCAGGGGCTGGTCTCTGTGCAGGTAGGTAAGTCTCACACATGGGGACCAGCTACAGCTATGATTCAGTCTGTAAATCCCTTGAGACTTCCCAGTTTTACAGGAAAAGGTTCCTTTAAATGATCTTCATTTTGGGGTACCACTTCCCCCAAGCCAATAATTTGTGCTCATGTGCAAACTACTACTTCTTCTTTTCTTTTTTCTTTTAAAGAGTTCAGGAGTATTTTGAGTGCTGCAGTAACTCAAAATGGTATGTGAACATGAAGCAGGGTGAGAGAAGGAGAACCTGTGGTGGCAGGAACTGCAGGGAAATTGTATTTCTTTTCCCTGGCAAATGCTCATGAGCCTCCTCTTGTCCTATTTGAAAACTCAGTACCAGTGTTCCCTCTAAGCTCAGTTAGTATGAGCTAGCTCACAGTTTTTTAGCCTCTGGCTCACACATTTTTGTCTTAGCTCAGGAAGGATGCCCCCAAAGCAAACTTGCTTATGCAGTAGCCAAATTACTTGCTCACAGCTTTAATACCAGTAGCTCACAAAGTGGAATTTTTTGCTCACAGGACTCCACAGCGTAGAGGGAGCATTGCTCAGTACACTGATGCCCATCTGCGCATGTTGTGATAATTAATTTCACATTAGATTCTTTGGATGGTCCTGCACCTATAATCTATCACGGCTGCAATTAACCGTACAGTAAATATTTAACTCTTACAGATTTCGGCACTTAAACGTCCTTTGGATTGGGTCCTTGGAATGAAAATATCCTACGTATCATGGAGCTTTTGCGTAGGAAGCTTCCAAGTCAAATGATCCTTTATGTCTGATAAAAGCTTACACTTGCCAATAGCAATCCTATATAACAGACAAAGAAGGTTGTGATATCAGGGTTGGGTATTCCTTTTGCCAGGGGGAAAAAAATTAAAGGATTTTACCTCAGCAGAATGTGTTTCCTCTCATAATTGTGACACCAATACTGGTCAACAAACCCAAACCATTGTGCAAATCAACCAGCCTAAAAATAGTATTAAAATTTATTTAAAACCAAAAACATACAACTATGACCCCCCCCTCCCCCAAACCAGAGTTTTCATCCAGAAAAAGAAGATGGCCGGGGAACTCCTGGAAGTCAAGGAAAGACTTCATTATTAATTTTACACCAAAGATGTTAAACGTATTTTAGTGCTGACTTTTGGTTGGGTACTTGAAAAAAATGCTACTTATATATTTGAGAGAGGGAACGAGGTGGTTTTGAGTGGCTTTAGGCACTGTCTGTCATACACATTTGTGTTCATAAGATGTCTGGTTATATGGTGGGATCGGAGATATAGACAAAGATTTGGTGGTAGGTTCCATCTCTGTATAGCCACATTCAGGTTTTTACTGAAGCATTAGGAATACTCCCTGAAAGATATGCCCACACTCATCAACTACTGTTTCCTCTTATGGATTCCCAGCTGACAGAAGATCTTGAACCTAAACCTGTTGCCAGGTCATACAAGTCTAGGTTCAATTTACACATGGCTTCTGATGGTGCAAGAGCTAGCTCTTCTGGAGTCATGTCTGTGCCACTCTGCTTAAGATGTCTTAACAATGGATGGTTTGGTTATATGCCGTGCTGGTTACCACCAACTGGGCATCTCAAACTTGGTACATAATCCACTTTTAGCTCTGAGATGGACAATGTGCAGGTTGACCAAGCTGCGGGGGCAACCACAGAGTGGAGGGATCACACAGCTCCAAGAAAACGGCCCTACCAGCAACGCATGTTAGGGTGGGATGGAGTGGGGTGGGGGGGATGATTTGTCAGGTGTTTGTATACCATATATTGTTTAACCCACTGCTTGCATGGCACCTGCATAAAGAACAGACATTTACAACTGGATAGCAAGCCACCACTGGCAAGTCACACAACACATTTCACTGAAGGATACCACTGCGCTCCAAAAACATTAAGCCATAGGGGTGGCTTGGGGGTGACCAAGGGGCCTGCAGTTCCCCACCACCAGCCTATCAGGTCCCTTGAGTGTGATTGGGAAATGTAGGCCAAAAAAGATTGAGAGAGAGAGACTGGGAACTGGCAACACCATCAAGACCCTGCAACAGATTAAAACCATCTGTAGTTTTCCAAAAGAACAGAATGCTTTGTTGCTTATTTCTGTTGGGAGCACAGGGCCTGCTAAAGGTAGCCAGGAGATTATTTGCAAATGGAAAGAACCTTAGAGGGCCCTGCTCCCGCCTTGGCAGCTAATTCTGACTAGGTAAATGGGGAGAGAGTAGGGTTGCTAGTCAGTGTCTGGAGAGTTGTGAGGGGGAAGCATCCTGATAGAAAAATTAAAAAGAAAAATAAGATCCCTTCTACTCGCAGGAAGTTCTGACCATAGAGCTTCTGGTGATTCCAAGAGCTACCCAGAGGTGACAAGTGTAGCTCCGGGAATCTCCCGAAACTCTTAAGGTAATGTAACATAAAGAGTTTCTGGTAATTCCCAGAGCTACCCTTGTCACTTTTGGGGTGCTCTAGGAATCTCCAGGCACTATATGGTCAGCTTCCTGTAAGTAGACGAGGTCTTCTTTTTAATTTTTCTCCCCAAGACGATTATGTCCACCGCATTTGGCCCCCGTTTCCTCCCTCTAATCAAGTGTGCACAGGTGGGCAAGGGCTGCCATTAACTGGAGGTTTCCCGCCATAAGTAGACAAATGGGAGAACATAATTTTCAAAGGAATATATATTGCATTTGGCCATTGGTTTACCTATTATGCCAAATGATGGGGTGCTGAAATCTGGACTGTACAGTTTCACCTTCCAAATGAAAGGGGGTTATATTTGAACACTCCGTCTTGCATGTATTCAACTACATTCTGTGCAGGTAGAAAGCAACGCCAGAGGGAGAAGTGTAGCGTCATCTTCTCCCTGATGGGCTAGTTGACTACATCCAGGAAGATTTTATACAGGAGCATTTGAAAATATCTAAGAGTCCAGAATTCTATACCCTCTGGCTTCCCTCTCGTCCTGTGTAGTGAGTGGATCATTGTTTGCGGTCATAGAAACTTTTATCCTTTTGGTCTGGCTCTTCCAGGGCACTGTCTCTCCCAGTGACCAGACTGGTGAAAGAGAAAATAACTGAGAATAAGAACACAAACAGGGCCTTGGGATCTGCCATCTGGGAGGCGACCCCAGCCGGGCCATAACAAATCCAGCTCTCAAAATCCACACAAAGCATCACCAGGACACACAATTTGGAACCATCATTTTAAAGTCTCTCTCGCTCTTTTCTTAAAATCAATGCACAGAAAGGGCTAAAAACTTGAAATTCCATTTGAGTGTGGTGAGGAGAAAAACGGGAGGCCGTGTGGCGTGGAGGCTCTCTGTTTCCCCGTAGGCCGAGGTCATGGAGAGGCTGCCTTCCCATGGAGATGGAGCTAGCCAGGAGCTCAGAGCCCCGCCCGCTGCCTTTGCAGGAAGGCGCTGGCGACGAAGAAAAATATTGCTTGCTGATTTCTGCAGCCACTTTCTGGCATTACCCACCCCCCAAAAAAGGTGTGTTTTTGAATGTTACAGGAAAGGGGCCAGGTGGGCCCCCTTAGGACTCGGCGGTCCTGTTTGTCCTCTGAAACTCTTCCAGCTCCAGTTTTCTGCTCATGGCCAGCTGCAGTTCCTGTTTGATCACTTGAATCTGTTTCTCCAGCTCAGAGAGTTCTTTCATCACTGAGGTCCTTGCCATGTTAAGGGATTCTGCTTTCCCATTGGTGGTCAAGGAAGCTGGGGCCTCTCTCTTCAGTGGGGGGAGGGAGATGTCCTGCGGCTGCTGCTGCTGCTGCTTTAGGATCACTTCAGTCTGCTGCTCCTCACTGCAGATGTATTTCTTCCGATGGCAGTTGCCTGGATTGGCCGTGTTCCACACCGAATGCTGGCTGTTCCCCGCATTGGACCTGCACAAGGGATTCACACCCAGAGTTAGGAGACAGCCATCTGTTCGCACTTATGTTTTGCCAGGAATAAAGAAGTAGAAGGAAAAACCTCTCCCTGGTTTTGTAGCCAAGGCTGCCAATAAGGGGGGGGGGGGACACACACTAATGGTGCAAAATTTCATCCATTTGGGTAGGGTTGCCTGGTCCTACCTTTTTTGCCTTCGAAACCATAGAGTTTGCCCAAAACCTAGAGTGTCACCCCCAACGACCCTGACACGATGATGTCACTTCCGGGTGACAACATTGCATCTGGGATGTCACCTGGCAACATCCCTGTTTGTGGGTGGGGCTTCCCCAGATCAGAGCCCCCCAAAGCAGGGGAACCCTCGCTGGGAATTGGAGGCTGGCAACCTTACATCTGGGTTATCCTGAGGACCTGGGATGCCAACTCCCAGGCAGCAGAGGGAGACGGATTCAGTGCAGAGCATCAGTTTTGCATGCACAAGATCCCAGGTTCAGTCCCTGGCATCTCCAGTTAGGCATTGTGTCAGGGTGAGCTCTAGGTTCACCCAAAACTCAATGGTTAAACTGGGGAAATGTCAGGGTTCTGTGAATACCTTAAGCCTCTCTTTTCTGAAACTAAAACAAACAAAAAAAGAGATCTTTCAGCTCCTTGAAGCAGCAGATTGATTGCATCTGTTTTTGTGGATTAGTCCACACCTAGCCGTGCTGCAAGATGTAAAACCAATACACCCTAATGACGGCAAAACAAAACTCGGGATTTCTTCATACATGAAGAATGATGCCTTACCTTTGGAAAAGAAGTTTAGAGACCAACACCTTTACTTTTGCAGCCCTTGGTCTCGAGTCTCGACTACTGAACTGTATTCGATGCAGGGCTTTTTTTTGTAGAATAAGCCCAGCAGGAACTCATTAGCATAATAGGCCACACCCAACAACAGAAACTCATTAGCATATCCAGCCACGCCCATGAGAGCATAGCTCATTAGCATATTAGACCACACCCCATGTTACCAGAAGTGTGGTCATCCAGCCATCTTTTGCTTCTTATTCTCTGTACCTTGTTTGTTGTCAAAACCCAGGGCTTTTTTTGTAGCAGGAACTCCTTTGCATGTTAGGGCACACACCCCTAATGTAGCCAATTCTAATGAGTTTCTGCTGTTGGGTGTGGCCTATTATGCTAATGAGTTCCTGCTGGGCGTGGTCAACTTGGGAGCCAGATGGAACTCCGTTCCTGTGCGTTCCTGCCCAAAAATAGCCATGACTCTATGTAGGGCTACCCTTGAAGAACATTTGGAACCTTCAGGTGGTCCGTGGCTCATGTCTTGATGGGCTGTGTTCATCTAAGCTCCAGTCCTGTGCAATCTGCAGTGTTAATGTCTAATAATGCCTCCCCCCTTGGGGTTAACACAACGCAATTTTTGCTGACTAGTCCTCACACAGTATCACTAATTTTAGGTCATGGCCTTGAAGGCACATGAGTTAGCAACCTAGCTAAAGCTGCAGAAGTTTTGATCTGGTCAGTGCCTCAATGGGTGTCCACATGGAGACCCTCGATCTGCAACTGTAACCTTACTTGAGGAAAGGGGGGGGATAAAAGTGTTCTCAAAAATGAATACTGATGGCCATGTCACCACTCTTCAGTCTGAAACCTGTTGAGCATTATAGTAAATCAGGGCTATTTTTGGGCAGGAATCAACAGCAGGAACTCATTAGGATTGGCTACATTAGGGGTGTGTGGCCTAACATGCAAATAGGGCTGCCAACTCCCCCGGTAGGGCGGAAATCCCCCGCCCCAGAGGTCCCGTTCCCCGACGCCGGGGAATCGGGGCCCGGGGGAACCCTGCCCCGGCGTGCGCGTCACCGGAAGTGACGTCGCACGCTGGGGGCGGGGCGACGCCATTTGAGGGGAAAACAAAGAGTTTTCCCATCAAATGGCGTGGCCCCGCCCAGCGTATGTCGTCACTTCCGGTGATGCTCTGGCAGCGCGCGCGCGCATACACAGAAGGCTCCCGGACCGGCAGGACGCTCCCCCGCCGGTACGTTTTTAACATTTGGCAACCCTACATGCAAAGGAGTTCCTGCTCCAAAAAAAGCCCTGGGTTTTGACAACAAACAAAGTAAACAGAATAAAAAGCAAAAGATGGGTGTGGCTGGATGACCACACTTCTGATAACATGGGGGTGTGGCCTAATATGATAATCAGGTGTGTGGCCTAATATGCTACTGAGTTCCTGCTGTTGGGTGTGGCCTATTATGCTAATGAGTTCCTGCTGGGCTTTTTCTACAAAAAGAGCCCTAAATTACTAGGATCTTACAAGCTGCTAGTGAACAATTCTGTTGCCAAGGAGTCTTTGCTTCTGCTGTAGGCATATATGAAACCTTGGGCCCCTCAGTCTAAAAAGAATGCACAACTGGCAAGCACACAACAACACAATACTCTATAGAATTCACCTGTTTTTGTACATTGCTATGTCTTTATACATTCTTTGACCCAGCCGTGCTTTGTATAGCTGCTGATCAGAATAAGTTAGAACCACCTTCGTCCATGGAGTGGCTTCACAGAACCGGGAAAACTGTGTTATTAACAAGATTACCTTATTACATGAGATCTAAGCCAACTGGTTTATAGGTCTATGTTTATTGCGTCCTGGAATTTCACCTAAATTATGAGATAGGACTCAGACTTGTGTGTCTTTTGATTTGATATAATCTTATGGGATGTGTGGTATCTCTTCTTCTATATTGTTATATAGAACACTTTTTTTAAAAAAAGGAATGGAAAATCCTGATGCACTTAAAACTGTCAGAAGGCACAGTGCTGGTACATTATTAAAAAGAGACTTCGGGGAAACGTATAACTGAAGGAAGTATCAGTCTATTGTCCCCCAGGGAAATACACTAATAATATAGTAGAAGTTACTTCCAGCGTTCCTCAATGTCTTACCGTTTTCCGTACAGCAACCATCTAAAGGAATAAAGGAGTGTTATCACGTAATGGACTGGGTTGAGGGGAGCTGTCTGCCTCCGTTAATTCCTTGTACGCCTGGGGTCTGCTACTGCAACGTGGCCCCATGGACATTATAGATGCGTCCACAATGGAAACACAACGGATTTGAACAGGCTTGTTGCCAGAAGGGTTCCAATTAGAAATGGCAAACATTAAGGAGGTATTTTTATGACTATTTTCTACCCTTCTGTAGTCTCCTTGGCTGCTGTGTTTCAAGTAGCATATTTCTTTGTACTCCAAAAGCAACTGGAAAGTTATGTTGGCCTCAGGATCTAGTTCTGTCAGATTTTGAAAACACACCCTTCAGTTCAGCTAGGTTCATTATGGGGGCATGAAAGAGGCAGAACCATGGAAAGACACAGGCAGATAACTATTATTATTAATCACAGTGGGAATGGTATCGAAGAACTAAGAAGAGCTGTCAGATTTGATGGGATGTTGCAGTGCCTGTTCGTATACGTAAGCTTCTTGGAGAACCACTCCAGAATGCTGTAAATAGCATTGTTATTTTAAAAATTCAGTGGCACGGAGGCTGAAGTTGTTATGATCGGGGACCCTGAAACCATGGCAATTGTTGATTTTCATGTGAGGAGTTGAAAGGCCAGGGAGAGTCAGGAAAAACAGGAATTGGATTTCAACGGGAAAAAGGCCCATTTGGTCAACATGCTAAACGGTGGAGATGAATGCTGGTCATAACCCCCCTCAAAACCTGGAACAAGGACTACATGCCAAAAGCTTGGAGTTAGTGTTGCCAGGTCCCTTTGATTCACTGGCAGGGGGATGGGGGGACACTCTGGGAGCTGGAAGCGTCACCCCCCTGGAAGTGACATTGCTTGCAGTGACATTGCTTACATGCTTACATCACTTCTGGGTGATGTAGGCATGTCGGGGGGGGCAACACTCTGGTTTTTGGGCAAAACTCTATGGTAAAATCAACTTCAAACCATACAATTTTGCCCAAAAACTAGAGCATCTACCCCCCAAGGTCACCGATGTGTCTACGTCACTTCCGGGTGACGTAGGCACGTCGCTCCATGTGCTCTTCGGGAGGGAGGGATTGCCTCCCACTGGCCACCTGGCAGGCAGCGGGGAAGAGCCCACAAAAGCGGGGGATCCCCTGTTGCCAACTGTGGACTGGCAACCCTACCTGGAATGTATCTCATGAGGGGCAGGATTCAAAACGTTGGATGGGGGGGGGAGGTTTTCACCTAAGCAGAGAGAAAGGTTAAAAGGTGGAATCTTCCTTTGTTGTTGTTTTTTTGCATACTGTGGCTGGATACTGTGATCTGTGTAGGTACCCAGACTCCTCTGGAAAGGGGCACCAGGTAAGTTTGGGGTGTGTTTGCTCCATCTAAGGTAACTGTCTTGTATTGTAACCTGATAAGTAACCATTAGGTTTTTCTGCTTTCATGCTGTTTTTCTGCGCCGTAGCTCCATTTCTACCCTATATGGATGTGTATTTTCCGATCTATATTTAATCTGATCTCCTATTGTATGTGTATACGTATGCCAATAAAGGCTTGTCAAAGTAAGTAACCTTGCTAGATTTATGATTCATTTTTCTTTTCCTTAGATCTGTATCTACCAGGCCTGACTGCTGTTTTCCATGTATGTTCTCTCATTTCATCTTTAATAATAAAGCCTTTTTCTTTCCCATTTAAGAAAGCAGACTGTGACTCAGCTCACACCTAACATGCAAAGAAATTCCTGCTACAAAAAAAGCCCAGGGTTTTGACAACAAAGTAAACAGAATAAGAAGCAAAAGGTGGGTGTGGCTGGATGACCACACTTCTGGCAACATGTGGGGTGTGGCCTAATATGCTAATGCGCTGTGCTGTCAGGGGGGTGGCCTAATATGCTAATAGGTTTCTGCTGTTGGGTGTGGCCTATTATGCTAATGAGTTCCTGCTGGGCTTTTTCTACAAAAAAAGCCCTGGTCCACGGTATCTGTAAAACTCTCCTCTAACACCATATTTCAAAGGAATCAACTTTCTTCCTGTAAGCTTTCTTCATTGTCCATTTTTTACATCCATACATAGTAATGGGGAATACTACGGAATAAATTAACTTGATCTTGGTCTCCAGGGACACATCCTTACCCTTCATGATCTTTTCTAGCTCCTTCATGGCTGCCCTACCTAATTTACGTACTGTGTACTATTTAATCAGAGGGTTCAAGGTGGTTTTATTGTACATACTTGTAACCTGTAGGTTATACTTTTGCTTTGTCTTACTAAAAATATTACATAGCTTTCAGTTTTTCTTTGGACCAATAGGGCTACCTCCAACTTCCACTTCACTGTGAGTTTGGGTTTGTAAAATAGCTTCTTGGCTCTGCTGAGCAGAAGCACACACTTGACAACAGAGATTGCCTGTTGTCTGTCATATCAATGGCGGGATCCGACAGGGGAATGATGTGTCAAAAGCTGATGTGCCTGGTGTTGCTGTTACATTGCAGACGCACAACTGTTCTTTATGATTTACGACTTGGCCAGCACAATAGTAAACACTTTTGTTTGTTTGCCTCGTATAATGCTATCTTTCCTATTGTCTGCCTCTTCCTTTTAATAAAAGAAGTGTTTTTGTCTGGGGAACTAATATCAGAGATTCTTCTGTAAACAGATTTTGAAAAAGTGATTGTTCTTACCTCTTTTCAACTCGCTTTGCTTTAGGCTGGTGTTTGTCTTCAACGAATGAACTATTCAGAGCTCGGTGCAATCTCTGGAGGAAAGAAGGGGGAAGTACATTCATCAGTATAAAAACTACCCTTGAATTCTGGGGGATTAACACAATCCAGGTTTTCTGTGTATTTTCATCGCACTTTTTGCACTGATGTGTTACTGGGTTTAGTATCATGGTGAGTGTCCACCAGTGCTCAGCTGCATTATGTGGGGAGGGCTGAGAGCTCACTGGCACTGTGTCTCTAATACAGTTCCCGGCATTTCCCATCAAAAATGGATCCAGCAGGGAAGCGGAGGAAGTCTGACTGCTGCAGGTCCCAACAGACCATGTTAAGTTAGGTGGGCCACTGAGATTGGCCGAATCTGCATCTAGCATTTGCTCTGCTGTCTTACCAAACCCACACTGGAACAGAAATTCCCATCTACCGGTACATTGCATGCCACTCTCACTTTGATTGGTTGTCAAAGTGATTGTCAGACTGCAGCTGCTTTCACTTCATTTGAGCTCTGGTTTTATGGTGGCTGTCTGCATAGATCTATGAGCATTTTATGGCCATTCAGGGTAGACTTTGCAGTCAGGACGGCATTAACCTGGGGTATTTTAATGCGATTTTGAGCCGCATCTTTTTCTGTCCCAGCCTGGGTTTGGTACAACAACGGAGCAAATTACTAGATGCAGATTGGGCCTTAGTATAAGGCCGCTTCATATTGTCTGAGCCACAATGCAATGGATTTAGGGTTACCAACCTCCAGGTGGAGCCTGGCATTCTCTGGGCATTACTACCGATCTCCAGACTACAGAGGCCAATTCCCCTGGTGAAGATGGCAGCTTAAAATTTAACCATTTCATCTTTCTATTGTTTACCCCATTCCCATTCCTCCTCTCCCTCTTGTGGCTTCCCGCAATGCTTCCCCCCCGCTCTACATTACATTACATCATCAATTTTATCATTTTCTTATCATTACCATCTCAAGATAACATCATTTGACATCAAATGCTGCTGGCCTTCCTTATGCACAACCACTGAACCTCCAGGAATTTTCCAAGCTGGAGTTGGCCTAGGTGAGTTTTCTTAACCACAAGTGCATGTCAGTTGCATTTGCTGCCAGGAAGAGGGAATCTCTCTACATCATGCTCCTGACAAGGGTAAGTAGGGAATTCAGGGGATGCCAGTCTTAACAGTGAACAACTCCATCTTTCCAAAGCGATATAGGCACAGTTGTGTGATTCAAATAGATGCGCCGGGCTCTTTTTGTAGCAGGAGCTCCTTTGCATATTAGGCGACACACCCCTAATGTAGCCAATCCTCCAAGAGTTTACAGAGCTCTTATTACAGGGGCTACTGTAAGCTCTTGGAGGATTGGCTACATTAGGGGCGTGTCGCCTAATATGCAGAGGAGTTCCCGCTACAAAAAGAGCCCTGCGGGAGGTCGGACAGACTCTTTAGTACAATGCACACCAGGAACTGTGAGCATTCTGTGAACATAACAAATTATTCCTGTTTACTGAGGTACAGAAGGACTTGGGTATTTATCCTCAGTTTTTAACGCGGGAGCCAGATGTGCCAGAGAGCAGAGTCCCACAAACTGCCCTCTGCTACCTTGAAAGAGATGCTACAGTAATTATTTGAAGAAAGCCGTGTGAGGTCTATTTTTGGATAAGCCAAGGGGCTTAATTAATATACATTTACACACTTGAAAACCTCCAGATCTTAGGCGCTGGATGAATAAGAACCCCGTTTCCCGCTGTCTCTTTGTCTATGTGCTTAATAATTGCAAGGACTTCTTTTCAAATGGACCCTGAAAGGGTAAAAACCACTAGCACGAGGGGAAAGGCTGACTTCCCATCAGTGTGCATCGCTGTTATCAATCCCCTGAGCCACCCAGGCCCCTTGAGAGGGTTCCTTTATCTGAGAGCTGCTCTGCCCCCAGCCCATTCTTCACAATAACTAAAAGCCTTTGTTAACAAGAACAACAGCCAACAAGGCCACTGATTATACTTGATCCACACTGCTCCATGCTTAGAGCAACATGGGATACTCTCCCTCCACACGCTGTTCCTTAAGATCCCAGTAATAAAATCTAGGATAAGTACTCTTTGAAACGATTTCACCAGTACTTAGAAAAGTGCATATGATCATGATGATGGTTCTGTATCTACAGAGGGATTGTATATTGCATGGATCCTTAGGTGATACTGTGTCCCTGCTGATGGAGGCTCAGCGACCTGCATCTGGAGAAGCAAGTAACTTGACTCTGCTTCCAAGTTATTCCAAAGTGCAATACTTCGTTTTCCCATGTAAAATGAATAGCAGCTTCTTACTTATATTAGAGAAAGGAACAGGGTGAATCCGGGGCTCCTGCCATGCAGGTTAACCCACTTCTCGGCCCCAGTGACAGAAGTTTACCCTACTAACGGTGATCCAGACTGTAGGCCATTTACTCTGTCCTGTAGAATTTTGCCAGGGCTATATGGAACTCATTGTGATTGCCTGTCTAACTCCACTCCTTCGTTTGCATAGCCCTGCCACCAGAGGTCATTTCGGGGGGAACTGTGTTTCCCCGGATGAGGTGCAGGGGGCGGGGCACATGACGAAGCCCCGCCCCCTGCTTCCAGCTGCCCTGCTTCCAGCCCTCATTCAGCCAGGAGGAGGCAGGAGAAGAGGGAGGGTAAGTTGCTTCCTCCCCGCCTCTCCCCACCCCTGCCTGCCTGGGGCCAGGGAGGGCCTTGGCGGGGCTTCCTCGCACTCCCGCTGGCCTTGCAGGTCCACCGCCGGGCCCCTGATGTCAGGGGGTGTGGCATATGCTAATGAGTTATGCTAATGAGTCCCCCTAGCTCTTTTTCTATGAAATGACCCCTGCCTGCCACTGATTCTGTTTCTCGGTCTCACTAGGAGACTGGCTTTTAAATTCCCATATACTCAGACCATCCATTTCAGTTTGTTTTGGGGGGCAGTTCAATCCATTTTGGGGGGAGGAGCCATTCCATTGTGAGGTTGTTCTGTGGTGCCAGAATACATACCTGACTTGTGTGGAGCCAATATCTCATTCTGGATTTCTTCTTAACTCGTGGGATCACCAGTCTGTATACTATGTGTTCCCCAATGGTAGTGAGAATCGATAAACCAAACCCAATGCATAACATCACAAACAGTCCTGAAAAGTGCTTGATTCCCATCTGCAGGGTCTGTTAGGAAAACAGAGAACATCGACACATTAATGGTACCAGGAAACCTAGAATACATAGGTAGCTCGATGGATTTTTAATTCTCACTACCATTTCATCTGATCTTGCTTTTGTCTGTTAACCAGATAGACCTTAATCTTTCAAAAACTCAGGATCCACTTGCAGCACCAACCATTTAAAATGCTTTTTAAAATTATGTAGTTAATTGTATGTATAAATAGACTTTCAAGTAAAAGTTCTCAAAAGAGTTTACTATACAATATGATGAAAGAAAATCAATACATGGCTAATAAGGTACAGTGAAGTCAGTTAAAAATAGTAAGAGACAATAAAAGTCAATACAAAATCAATAAAATACAAATACATGAAATGCAGAATTCCAGTGAGTCCACACAACATCTTATTGAGCCATCTCAAAGGCTCTGTGGTCCAGTTTGTTAGAGCAACGTAAGTCCAACATCTCATTTTCTCTTTCCTCCGAGTCTATTTCGCCTCTGCTCCATTTTTCTTCTTAGGTTTTCTCTTTCTCTTAAAAAAAACCCTATCAAAATGGCAGCAGCATCCATACCATTGGCACAACTTGCCTTATGTCTGGGCATAAGTCAACATTGGACCACAGTCCATCACCTGAACACAAACATTGTAGACCAGACTGACAAGGTCTCTTTTCCCTCATCTTTAACCACTCCCCCTTGAAAGTACGGTACCTTTACTTCTGGTGCAACCCATTTCAGACACATGCAAAATCTAGTAGTGTGTCATGAGGATCCACCCGTTGAGTGTCTATGTGATAGACCAGCAGTCTTAAATCTTTGCAGCCCTGTGTCCTAAGTGGCAAAGCTGAAAACACATGATAGAAAGAGAGGGAAGCCAGTGTTATGACCTCAGTGGTGTCAAGGCCAGGGCAGTGGACAGCAGACCGAGAAAGGTGGGGACAGCAAATACGAGCTGAGCACCGGAAAAGGAACAAGCCAATGGTTGCTCTTATGGGGAAATCCTCTTTGCCATTGAATGACCTTGCCTCACCATCCTGCCACTCCTCTCAGCTTGCATGCAAAGAAGTGCAGGAGGTGTGGTGTCTGGGGCTCCTGCTTTCTACTCTTGCGTTGTAGCAACAGGTCCTTCCAAAAAGCAAAGACAGAAAAAAGGGCTCTACAGGGGCTAACAGTCCAGCAGGTGATGTTCTGTTACCTAATACAGGGGCTGAAGACTACTGTATTAGAATACTTTAATAGATGTGGTTTCGTTCCTCCTTTCTCCTCCTTTTTTATAAACTTCATTTAAAAAAAGAAAAGATTGGAGTCCCACAGCCTCTGACGCAGTCCAGTTTAGGTCAATGTATGATCACAACCCACCTGCTGAAAAGTCAATGAAGACAAAGAAAAACCAGTCTAGAAGCAATCTAGAATCCCTTTGAATCCCCATTTTTATATTTACAGTTCACCTTACTTGCCGGGACTCAAGGCAATCTTCTCTGACCTATCTACTGTACAGCTAGAGTAGCGTCGTAATTTGGGACCACACTAGGTCTGCCAAGCCCCCAAGAAAAGAAACAACAAAAAAATGGCTATTGGCCTGATGGCATGATATCACTATCATTGGTGCCATCTTGATGTTACTTCCAGGGAAAACCTAGAAGTGATGGCAGTCCTCTCTAGGACTTGCTGGAAACTCTGTGCTTTACCATAGAGGTTCTGGTGATTCATAGAGAGGTGTGACATCACTTCCTGGTTCCCCCTGGAAGTAACATCAAGATGGCACCAATGACACTGACCCACTTCCTAGTGGTTGCTAGGCCATGCCTGGCAACCCTATATCTGGCCCTGGCCCTGTGGCTCATGCTAAGTCCATAGTTGCCAGGGCATGCAACTTTCTTTTACTTGTCTGTTCTTGTCATTTAGATATCACTCTTGCATGATAATGTGAAAAAGACAGGGTTTTACAGAGCAGGAGATAGGGCTGTCAGCCTCCAGGTGGGGCCGGGAGTTTTCCGACACCCGTTGGAACAGGTGTTTTTCCGATATCTCGCACTTTGTATCCGCGGTTTTGGTATCTGGACAGCAATCCGCTGTGACCGCGTTACCCCCCCTTTTGTGTTTCCGATTTAAGTTATGCGCATGTGCAAACAGGCGCTAGCTTTTATTTTGGTCTTTTTAGTTTGTATGTACGCCCAAGCGCATGTGCACGTTTTTTTTAAAAAAAAACCGTGCCGCCGTGGGGACGGTGCGCTGTGTGATCAGTACTTCGCGTGAGTGAAGCAGAAGACAGAGGGACGGTCTGACCACCTCCAAGCGATATAAAATGTCGTGGATAGAAGAACAGCGGGAAAACTAGCGCGGTAAGAGGTTCGTGTGACCGCGGCCTATGTGGCATCATGTCCCTGTGGAGCTCCCCCCTCTCTCCAAACTCCCCTCCCCCAGGCTCTGCCCCCAAATCCCCAGGAATTTCCCAACGTGGAATTGGCAACCCTAGTAGGAAGGTTGGGTGCTAGGTAGATGTTTCCATTACACCATGCCAAGTGTCCTTCTTTGTTGACAGAGGAGATGCCAACACAGCATGAGCAAATGAGAAGAGAAATATGTTGCGACTGCTCCTCATTAAAGCCTATGTTTGGAGATCAGTTTCAGAGATGCATTTAATGAGGGGGAGGGGGAGAAACGAATTACAGCCATGGGTCTTGGGGAATATGAAATGGTGAACGGCAATAACAGCAGATTTACATACTGGCGATGCCTTTAGTTGTTGATAGTGTGCAATGCAAACAGACATTCTCTCGTCAAAGAAAACAAAACGATACCAACGTATTTCAGTGCCTTTCTAGAACAGCCAGTTCTCCTGACCCATTTCATTATGAGTGAACACTACGATCCAACTTTCCACTGATGACTTTGCAGAATCCATCTGGCCAGGATCTTCGTTTTCCTGTTGGCACACACTCTCAACTTGCAGGGGTTTTATTCAGCAGTAATGTAAATGGATCCAAATCGGCAAAGGCATGGTGGTGGTGGTGGTGGTGATAGGGAACAGTGCCTTCTCCATATTTCCCCTTCTCCATTTTCTTCAGACCCATCCCCTTCAGAAACACCGCTTTTCTGGCAAAGAAGGACTTAAAGGTAAAGGTAAAGGTTCCCTTGCTCGAAAGCCAGTTGAATCCGACTCTAGGGTTGCGGTGCTCATCTCCGTTTCAAAGCCGAAGAGCCAGCGCTGTCCGAAGACGTTTCCGTGGTCATGTGGCCGGCATGACTAAACACCAAGGCGCACGGAGCGCTGTTCCCTTCCCACCGAAGTGGTACCTATTTATCTACTTGCAATTTCTTGCTTTCGAACTGCTAGGTTGGCAGGAGCTGGAACTGGATTTGCCTTTCTTGGTCTGTGATAGGTACAATCTGCCATGATGCAGTGACACAATTTATGCCCCACCCAGTCCCTGTGCTGCTCACAGGCTGAGAGATCTCTGAGAGTGGAAGCCGTCTAAAGCACGTGAGATCACGCTGTTCCCAGATCAAAATAAAGTATGCTTATTCTAGTGCTAACAGCTGATCTACGTATGCAGATAAATGATGGTGATAGAGAGCTCCATGGACTCAGCCATTTCAGATGGGGGAGGAATCACACCCCCTCATAATCAAAACCAATTAAAAAAGCCAGCAGTTCCGGAAGAGGATTCTAGTCTAGCTTTTCCCCTAGGGCCAGGGTGGCCAAACTGCGGCTCAGGAGCCACATGCAGCTCTGTTGCACGTCTTCTGCGGCTCCCCGGCAGGGCAGGGCGGCTGGGGAAGCGAAGGGGAGGCAGCCCCCCCGACCCTTCTTCCCTCCCCCAGGCAGTCTTCCCCTCCCTGGGTAGGCCTCAGGGGGGGAGGGAGCAGAGGAAGAAAGCCACGTTGCCTTTCAATGCCTTCTCGAAGGCCCCCGCCCAAAAAAACCCCATTGTATAAATAAATATCATTATCAACATCTGTTTTAACCCCTTTGGAGTTTATTTTCGGCAGCCCACATGGAGGCTGGCAACAGGGGTCGTTTCATAGAAAAAGAGCTAGGGGAACTCATTAGCATAACTCATTAGCATATGCCACACCCCCTGACATCACCGGAAGTGTGTCATAAGGCCACACACCCCGCCCCCAACGGTCCCGGCTGCCGCCGGCCTTGCAGCTCCACTGCTGAGCCCCATGAGGGGCCTGGCGGTGGACCTGCAAGGCTCTGGCCCCAGGCAGGCATGGGTGGGGAGAGGCAGGGAGAAAGCAACTTACCCTCCCTCTTCTCCTGCCTCCTCCTGGCTGAATGAGGGCCGGAAGCGGGGTGGCCGGAAGCAGGGGGTGGGGCTTCGTCATGTGCCGTGCCCCCCGTACCTCACCCGGGGGAACTGCGATCCCCTGCGATCCCCTCCGAAATGACCTCTGGCTGGCAATGATATATAGTGTTGAACACTGTGACGTGGAAACAGCTTTGCTTTTTACGATGGCTTAACCTGTACAGAAGCTACACTGTTACTGCTTCATTCTTATATATTGTGTGTTTTTGGAATACCAATAAAAACCTCTTAAAAATAAAATAAAAAAAAACGGGTGGGTTGCATTTGTTCCTGTCTTGCGGCACTCCGACATCTGACATTGACCCCCATGTGGCTCTTAGGTTGAGCGAGTTTGGCCGCCCCTGCCCTAGGGTGTTAATTATCCACATGCAGAAGAAGAACAGTGTGCCATCAACTCACAACTGACAAAAAGAAGAGCCCATCCACAGGGCATTCCAGGCCAGAGACAGGCAGAGGTGATTTGCCTTTGCCTTCCCCTGCGCAGCAACTCGAATCTTCTTTGGTGGTCTCCCATGCAAGTACTGACCGTGGCTGACCCTACTTAACTCCCAAGCCCAGGCTAATCTGTGCCATTTGGGCTACTATTCCATTTGGGAGTATAGAACCTCCCCACACACCTGTTTGAAATGGTACAGTCTCGAGAATCCTAACTGGAGGTGTTTCTGAATGTATAGATAGCTGAGCAGATGCAGCAAACAATTCCTTTGAGGGTAAAGATAAGCTTCATTGATGCACTGATCTAGCCTCAAGGGACTGTGGCTTCCGTTACACACACACACACACACACCCTTTTTGTTTGCTGTCCTTTGCATTTGTAATCTAATTTCTTCCACCGGCTGAAGTAAAGCTTGATAACGAATGCACCGCGGGAGAAAGGTTTCCAATTCGAGATCATTCTCTTCATATTAAGAACTGATTCATTAAGCATGGCAGCTACGCTTGATTAATTAAGTAGTGAGCGTAATGATTCCATTTACTTAATAGAGAAGAAAAAGGCATTTTTAATTTGTACAAGCTGGTGCCAAATCAAAGAGTGAGTGGGCAGTGTTTTAACAGGCTATATACCTGGGGCTCCCCCCTCCCCCTGCAAAAAGAATTCCCCTAGATATGGAGAATGTGCAAAATGTTTGCATTTTGGAGACTCTCCCACCTTCCCTTCCTTCTAGTAAGCACTTTATCCACGGCAATGCAAATGGTATTTTCGCTATGTTTCAAGAGAAGCTTATATAAAAATAAAATAAAACAAGGGGAGATCTGCAAGAAACTTCTGGGGAGGGGGCATTTCCCCCACCTTTGCTTCCCTCTCCCCCTTCTCTGTCAAAGTTCTCTCCTGTCTTTCTGCACCCACCCCATATCTATCAATCTTCCCTCACCTCCCCTTCTCCTCTCAA
>NW_015173685.1:1085975-1089149 GCF_001447785.1 Gekko japonicus | reverse complement strand
CTCCTCTCCCCAGGCTCCCCCCCCCCCCCCCAAATCTCGAGGAATTCCCCAATCCAAAACTAGCAACCCTAATTCCTCTCCATGGCATGGCTGGCGCAGGAAGGAGGGTCGAAGGGGGCAGTGTCGGTTTGCAAAGCCCCTCTTCATGGAAGCCAGGAGGAAGGCGCAAAACGAGAGCGGTGGTGGGGGAGGTCTCGCCCAGCATTGCAAGCGCGGAGGCAAAACCTCGCCGGGAGGGGAGGGGAGGGGAGGGGGGGCAATGCTCCCTCTAAGCTGTGGAGTCTTGTGAACAAAAATCCTACTTTGTGAGCTGCTGGCATTAAAGTTGAGAGTGAGCGATTTGGCTGCTGCATCAATTAGTTTGCTCTGGAGTCATCCGGAGCTTAACAAACTGTTGAGCTAGCTCAGACTTACTCAGCTTAGAGGGAACACTGGAGAGGCGCTGCGCTCGTTGGCTCCCCGGGGCGTGCAAAGGGCTTGGGCTGAAGGGGACTGTCTGGTGCCTCCCATCATTTCCTCGCCCCCACCCTGGCCGCCCACTCACCAGAGCTCCCCCCGACCAGCAGGAGAGCAACTCCCCCTAACAGCAGCTGCAGACTGTGCTGGGCTGCGCTCATTGCCGGAGCCTCTCCGCGCCCTCGGTGCACCTGGCCCCCGGGAGGAGGCGCGCTGGAAAGCGGAACCTGCGGGGCATGGGGAGGAGTTTGCATAGAGCTCTGGCCTCGGCTCCTCCTGCCAGCCTGTGGGTGCCGGTGGGTGGCTGGGCGGGGAAGGGAGCCTCACGCCTCAGCCTGCTGGGCTCTTCCAAGCGAGTCCCGGCCCGCTCCCCGCCATCTTCGGACTCCGGCCACGCCACCGCGCTGAGGGAAGGAGGGAGGGGAGTGGAGGGAGGAGGGAGAAGCGCCCCTGGGGGAGGCTGAGCCCCTTCCTGAAAAGTTCGGGAGGTGCTGACTCTCCTCAGCCCCCCTGTAGATTACGCGCATGGAAGCGACTCGGAATCTTCGTTAGGCCATTATCCTTTTAGTCTATCCAGGGAGGTCTAGAAGCTTCCTTCAGCCTAAAGGGAACAGGGTGGGGTTCCCCATCACCACTTCACAGACTGGCGTGTGAGGGGGAGGGGCATTCTGGCATCGCACCAATGTTGCAGTGTCACTTCCAGGGCAAAACCAGAAGTGACATAACTGAGTTGTGGTGATGCTCTAGAACAGGGGTCCCCAACGTTTCTGAGCCTGTGGGCACTTTTGGACTTCTGACACAGCGTGGTGGGCACAGCCACAAAATGGCTGCCACAGGAGGTGGTGCCAGCAACAAAATGGCTGCTCCAGCTTACTTTCCATCCCACCGTGACGCTCCTTGTGTTCCCACAGTGAAGATCCTTGTGCTGTGGTGGCAGCTGCTGCCAAATAACATTCTTAAAAATCTGCAAAGCCACTGAAATCTCCAATGGCCTCCCAGAAAAACCCCACCTGCTCCCCACTTTCTAAAAAACACTTGGCGGGCACCAGAAAAGGCGTTGGCAGGTGCCAAGGCACCCACAGCCACCATGTTGGAGACCCTCGCTTTAGAATTTGCTCAAAATTCCATAGTTTAACCAGAGTTTTGGACAAATCCTAGAGTGTCTCCCTGATGAAATGACACCAATTCCACTTTTATGCCTGAAGCAATGCCATGGGTTGGCGCAACACCAGTGAACCGGTCCCTGCCCCCACATCTCTCATGGCAGGCTTCCAGCTGTGACTGGAACTAATCAGTCAATTAATTATCGTATGGCAGTGTGTGTAGTATAGCCAGGAGACCCTAAGATTATCTGGGAGCCAGACATTCTAGCTGTCTTAGCATTCTGCACCACTAGGTGGCAACCTAGACTTGTTTTTAAGGCAAGCAAGCGATCTTTCAGAGGTGGTTTGTCATTGCCTGTCTATGCATCATGCCCCTGGCATTCCTTGGAGGTCACCCATCCAAATACTAGCCAGGGCTGACCCTGTTTAGCTTCCGAGATCTGACAGGATTGGGCTAGCCTGAGCGGCTGGAACTACTAAACTGGAGCTACTGAGGAACCGTCCTCAAATGGCTGTTCTGCCAGAAGAAGAGCCGCTGAAGCAGGAGGAAAGCTTCCTAGGTTGCAAAAGGGTTTCCAGAGTTCACTGGCAGAGTGGCCGGCTGTTCTGTTAGGCATACATTACTCTTGAAAGGCCTACCCTGACTGCCTTTTTTACACAGTTGAGCAAAAATTATGAGAACACTCCTTCATCCTGCCCTCCTTACTTCCAGTAAAGCTTCATTTAATGACTCTGGTCTCAGCGAACTCAGGCACTCCCCCTTCCGGCCCTTGGGGCCTTGCAAAAGCAAGGAGAAAGACTTTGCAAGCAGGCTAGTTGTGTTCTGCAGCTTGTGGCTGAAATCCTTTGAGGATGCATCTTAGGTAGCCCACCCCCCCGAACTCTATTCAGTTCCCACCTTCCCTACAAAGAGCCCAGGAGGATGGAGATATTTATCCCCTCCCATTGTATCTGGAGCTGCGGTGGCTCAAGTGGTTAAGACGCTGAACTGCAGGCTGTGGAAGTTCAGTAGTTCAGCAGTTCAAGACCCGAGTGTGCCGCATGACGGAGTGAGCTCCCGTCTCTAGTTCTAGCTCCTGCCAACCTAGCAGTTCGAAAGCAAGAAATTGCAAGTAGATAAATAGGTACCACTTCGGTGGGAAGGTAACCGCGTTCGGTGCGCCTTGGTGTTTAGTCATGCCGGCCACATGACCACGGAAACGTCTTCGGACAGCGCTGGCTCTTCGGCTTTGAAACGGAGATGAGCACCGCAACCCTAGAGTCGGATTCGACTGGCTTTCGAGCAAGGGAGACCTTTACCTTTACTATTGTAGCAACACAGTAACTCGGTGAGGTAGGTTCGGCTAAGAAAGAAGTATTGCTCTCAAGGCTACCCAGAGACCGTCGCGCCATGTCATTTCTGACACAAAACCGGGAGTGATATTGTGAGTTTGCACGGATGCTAAGGTTCCCAAGTACTTACTGGGATCTGGCGGGGGAAACATGCTCCCCGGCCAGACCCTTCCTCCCTGTAACGCACCATGCCATCGCCAGGAAGTGACACTGGGCGACGCTCTGGCAATGGGGCTGAAAACTCGACGGTACCATCGAGTTTCCAGCCCCATTGCCAGAGCGT
>NW_015173685.1:1026145-1085330 GCF_001447785.1 Gekko japonicus | reverse complement strand
GGGGGGAGGGAGCCTAGTGCACTTCCTTCTCCCTCCTCCCCCTGGAGAAGTACATGGCCTTTGGGCTGGCACGCCATGACACTAGTCCCTTCCTTCCTTCCTTCCTTCCTTCCTTCCTTCCTTCCTTCCTTCATCAGCTCGTTCTTTGTGGTGGCTCCTTTCCCAAGCCCATACCTGGCTCAGATCTTGTCCGGTCTTGCTTCCCCCCTCCCGCCTCCTCGTTTCCCTCTTCAGGATTTGCCTGCTATCTATTTCTTGGTCTGTGATAGGTACAATCCGCCTGGCCTCTGTCATGATGCAGTGACACAATTTATGCCCCACCCAGTCCCTGTGCTGCTCACAGGCTGAGAGATCTCCGTCTAAAGCACGCGAGATCACGCTGTGCCCGGATCAAAATAAAGTATACTCATTCTAGCGCTAACAGCTGATCTACGTATGCAGATAAATGATGGTGATAGAGAGCTCCATGGACTCAGCCATTTCAGATGGGGGAGGAATCACACCCCCTCATAATCAAAACCAATTAAAAAAGCCAGCAGTTCCGGAAGAGGATTCTAGTCTAGCTTTTCCCCTAGGGCCAGGGTGGCCAAACTGCGGCTTGGGAGCCACATGCGGCTCTTTCGCACGTCTTGTGCGGCTCCCCGGCAGGGCAGGGCAGCTGGGGAAGCGAAGGGGAGGCAGCCCCCCCGACCATTCTTCCCTCCCCCAGGGAACAGAGGAAGAAAGCCACGTTGCCTTTCAATGCCTTCTCGAAGGCCCCTGCCCAAAAAAACCCCATTGTATAAATAAATATCATTATCAACATCTGTTTTAACCCCTTTGGTGTTTATTTTCGGCAGCCCACATGAAGGCTGGCAATAATATATAGTGTTGAACACTGCGACGCAGAAACAGCTTTGCTTTTTACGATGGCTCAACCTGTACAGAAGCTACCCTGTTACCGCTTCATTCTTATATACTGTGTGTTTTTGGAATACCAATAAAAACCTCTTAAAATAAAATAAAAACGGGTGGGTTGCGCTTGTTCCTGTCTTGCGGCTCTCCGACATCTGACATTGACCTCCATGTGGCTCTTAGGTTGAGTGAGTTTGGATGCCCCTGCCCTAGGGTGTTAATTATCCACATGCAGAAGAAGAACAGTGTGCCATCAACTCACAACTGACAAAACGAAGAGCCCATCCACAGGGCATTCCAGGCCAGAGACAAGCAGAGGTGATTTGCCTTTGCCTTCCTCTGCGTAGCAACTCGAGTCTTCTTTGGTGGTCTCCCGTGCAAGTACTGACCGTGGCTGACCCTACTCAACTCCCGAGCCCAGGCTAATCTGTGCAATTTGGGCTACTATTCCATTTGGGAGTATAGAGAACCTCCCCACACACCTGTTTGAAATGGTACAGTCTCGAGAATCCTAACTGGGGATGTGTCTGAATGTATAGATAGCTGACCAGATGCAGCAAACAATTCCTTTGAGGGTAAAGATAAGCTTCATTGATGCACTGATCTAGCCTCAAGGGACTGTGGCTTCCGTTACACACACACACACACACACACACACACACACACACCCTTTTGTTTGCTGTCCTTTGTATTTTTAATCTAATTTCTTCCACCGGCTGAAGTAAAGCTTGATAACGAATGCACCGCGGGAGAAAGGTTTCCAATTCGAGATCATTCTCTTCATATTAAGAACTGATTCATTAAGCATGGCAGCTACGCTTGATTAATTAAGTAGTGAGCGTAATGATTCCATTTACTTAATAGAGAAGAAAAAGGCATTTTTAATTTGTACAAGCTGGTGCCAAATCAAAGAGTGAGTGGGCAGTGTTTTAACAGGCTATATACCTGGGGCTCCCCCCTCCCCCTGCAAAAAGAATTCCCCTAGATATGGAGAATGTGCAAAATGTTTGCATTTTGGAGACTCTCCCACCTCTCCTTCCTTCTAGTAAGCACTTTATCCACGGCAATGCAAATGGTATTTTCGCTCTGTTTCAAGAGTAGCTTATATAAAAATAAAATAAAACAAGGGGAGATCTGCAAGAAACGTCTGGGGAGGGGGCATTTCCCCCACCTTTGCTTCCCTCTCCCCCTTCTCTGTCAAAGTTCTCTCCTGTCTTTCTGCACCCACCCCATATCTATCAATCTTCCCTCACCTCCCCTTCTCCTCTCAACTAGGGTTGCCAAGTGTATCTTCGCCGGGAGTGGGGGGCTCCCGGCTGGCGTCTTGTGCGTGCGCAAAGCACACGCGCACCGCACGCACGTCACCCGGAAGTTACGGGAGGACGCCAGGCACGCTGGGGGCGGAGCCACGGCCATACAAGGGAAAACTATAGGTGTTTTAACTGTTTCCTAAAATTGTATAACTTGTACTGTTATTTTATGCCAATAAAGGCTAACTTGAACTTGAACTTGAACTTTAAACATCATAGTTCTGCATTGTTCCTTAGTAAAGAAAGATCAGCATCAGATGGGGTTTCGGACCTCCAGGTTTCACCTGGAGATCCCTCTGCGATTACTATCATCTCCAGACGACCAAGGTCAGTTCCCCTGGAGAAAATGGCTGCTTTGGACGGTGGACTCTATGGCACTGTACCCTGCTGAGGTCCCTCCCCTCCCCTCCCCTCTCCTCACTAAACCCCACCCTCCACAGGCTCCACTCCTAAAATTTCCAGGTATTTCCCAATCCAGAGCTAGCAACCCTTTGGGAGGCTTGAAGAGTTAAAGCAGTACAACATTGACCTAACTTTGTGATGTGCCTGGGTCCTTCTAGAGGAGGTAAACAGGGGAAGAAGAAGAAGAATCAGCAGCAGCAACAACAACAACAAGTGGAGAGTATCATAGTTAACATCCTGAAGGTTCCAGGTTAAATTCCTAGTGTCTCCAATTGAAACCTCCCAAGTAGCAAAGGTGGGAAAAATCTCTACTGGTTGTCCTATGTGGCTGAAGGCATCCAAATAAAAAACAATCAGGACTGACACATGGTTAGATGAAGCTGGCAAACTGTTCAGAAGAGAAGAGAGCATATTGCCTGCCACAAGTTTATATATAAAAACTGGAAATAAGGGTCTTGAAATAGATCTGAGAGGTATTTCCTCGGGGGGGAGAGCACAAATGTGTTTGTTTTGTGTCTAAAATTGGTTAGAAAGCTGCAGAGCTGGTGACAAAACCAGGAAGTTGGATATTTCATAGTTTCAAGGGGTCACCCCAATTGATACTTCACTTACAGATATAGCCGTGGTTGTATCATTACTCTTTGCTGACACATCTTTGTATGCCAGCCAAAAAATTGTATCAAGAAGGATTCCAGGGGAAAACTCTATGAAACCCTGCACTGGTTAATAGAATGATCCAGGTCCCATTGCAGAATGTTCACAAGGAAGAATCTCCTCTTCTTCACTCTTCCGACCCAGAGAAATGGTGGTGGACTCGGCAGAAATGCACAGGGATTGCTGTGGTTTTTAGAACGCGTTCATATCACAAGGTTATAGGTAGACGCTGTCCTAATGACACTCATGGGGCCACCGTGTATGCTATTAGAAGGAGGGGCACGGTTAGGGTTACCAGCTCTGGGATGGAAAATAGCTGAAGATTTTGGGGGCGGAGTCTTAGGACAGTAGGGTTTGGGAAGGGGAGGGACTTCAATGGGGTATAATGCCATAGAACCCACCTTCCAAAGCAGCCATTTTCTCCAGGTGAACTGATCTCTGTCACCTGGAGATCAGTTGTAATAGCGGGAGCTCTCCACCCACCAACTGGAAGTTAGCAACCCTAGGTGCTGTGCATTCATAATGTCTTCAGCATTTCCAGGATCCGAAATAACGGTGAAGGTACTGACCTTTGCCTAAGGCCTTAGAAAGCTGCTGTCACACACTAGCATTATCCAATCACGCACTTCCTCTGATGGTAATGTCTGCTAATTCCCCCCCTTCACTTGTTGTTGCTCAGTTGCACAGTTGAGTCCGACTCTTCGCGACCCCATGGACCAGATCACGCCAGGCCGTCTGGTCTTCCGCCGTCCTCTGAAGTTTGCTCAACTTCATGTTCATTGCGTCTATGACACTGTCTAACCATCTCATCCTTTGCCGTCCTCGTCTTCTTTGACCCTCAATCTTTTCCAGCATCAGGGTCTTCTCCAGTGAGTGCTCCCTTCTCATTTAGTGGCCAAAGTATTTGAGCTTCAGTTTCATTATCTGGCCTTCCAGGGAACAGTCAGGGTTGATTTCTTGTAGGATTGGCTGATTTGTTCTTCTTGCAGTCCAAGGGACTCTCAAGAGTCTTCTCCAGCACCATAGTTCAAAAGAATCTATTCTTCGGCGCTCGGCCTTCCTTATCGTCCAACTCTCGCAGCCATACATGACTACTGGGAATACCATTGCTTTGACCATGCGGACTTTTGTTGGCAGGGTGATGTCTCTACTTTTTATCATGCTGTTTAGGTTCGCCATCGCTTTCCTCCCAAGGAGCAGGCGTCTTTTAATTTCATGGCTGCTGTCACAGTCTGCGGTGATCTGGGATCCCAGGAACGTGAAGTCTGTCACTACTTCCACGACTTCCCCTTCTATTTGCCAAGGAGTGATGGGGCCAGATGCCATGATCTTAGTTTTTTTGATGTTGAGCTTCAGGTTCACTTCACTTCACCCCCTTCACTGCAGACCCCTATTTCACCCTCTGTGCCATTTGTGAGGAATCCGCCGACCCCCCAGCAAAAAAACTTTAGGGCAGTCGGTGAGCTGCAACAGGAGAGGGAAGTAGGCAGGTTGGTGGAGGTTTGGATGCACGCCAACACTCTGTCAGGTGGATCAATGGCTTGACTCCACATAAGGCAGCTTCTTATGCTCCAACTAACCAAATGTCTTCCTCCTCATGTGATAATATTTAATCTATTTTATATGCTTACAAGAAGAATTAAAAAAAAACAACCCTAATCCAATTGCAAATATGAATTTTCAAATACATACCATTTTGGAAAATGTAACACAGAATTCTACAGTAGCCCTACAGTAGCCCTTTTAGATGTTCAGTTTTGAGGCTCCAGCTGTGCATAACAGGAGCACACACGACCCCCCTCCCCAAAATACATGTGGTTGCAACACATGTATTTTCTATGCATACCAAACTTTGGTACATGCAAACAGACCTCTGAGGGAATGTCTTTGCATGTATCAAAGCAGCATGCAAACAAATAATACATGCATTACCACATTTCCATAAGATGGCCACCATGTGCATTGGAAAGATAACGTGTAGTGTGCACTTTCATGACATGCAGTTGGAGAGCCTAAAAAAAGGACTAGTAAGGAGATCCCAATTTCCCACCAGGGCGCTCTCTGCAAAGAGAGGTTAAGTCCTGTGCTGTGAATCAATGATCCCAGTTAAGCAAATCTGCATGTTCTCATGTGTGTTCTGCATGACTGATTCTCTTTCTGCTGGCCATGAGGAGGACGAGAAGTCCTGCAGAGGAAACCCTGCTGTTTTGGCTCGAGATCTCATCAGCCACGGCTGACACATCTTCACAGTTATCTCAGCAGCCAAAAGGCATGGAAATTTACCTTTCAAAAATACGAAGGCCGAGATCTTCGGGATGCTGAACTCTGCATCAGATCCCCCGATCTCACAGGCTCCTGCCTGCCGCCGGGATGATCAGGGATACGTGGACAGAAAGACTTATGTGACACAATCCTTCAGAAATGGAATTCCCAATGTAAAAATTATTATATTTATACTCTGCTTTTCTCTGCTGCGGTGGCTCAAGTGGTTAAGATGCTGAACTGCAGGCTGTGGATGGTCAGTAGTTCAGCAGTTCAAGACCCGGGTGCCGCAAGACGGGGTGAGCTCCCGTCTCTAGTTCCAGCTCCTGCCAACCTAGCAGTTCGAAAGCAAGAAATTGCAAGTAGATAAATAGGTACCACTTCGGTGGGAAGAGAACAGCGTTCCGTGCACCTTGGTGTTTAGTCATGCCGGCCAGATGACCACGGAAACGTCTTCGGACAGCGCTGGCTCTTCGGCTTTGAAACGGAGATGAGCACCGCAACCCTAGAGTCGGATTCGACTGGCTTTCGAGCAAGGGAACCTTTACCTTTACCTTTTCTCCCTGGTGGGGGATCTAAAGCAGCTTATAACATCATTCTCCTGTCCTCCGTTATTTCCACACAACCACTATCTTGTGAGGTAGATTAGTCTGAGAGCAACTGGCAGGCGCAAGGTCACCCAGCAGGCTCCCATGGCAAATTAGGAATTTGGATCTGGATCTCCCAGATCCTGTCCTTACACTCTCACCACTACGTGATGCCTCTTGGAATTGAAGAACATTTGAAATGTCTAGCTGCATCAGACTGAGGGTTCATCTAGGGCACCTTGCCTCTGACACCGCAGAAGTGATGGCCTCCTCTCTTTTTAGCCCCCTTACGTGCTTTCCAAATAGGGTTGCCAGGTCTTACCTCCTCGCCGGCGGGGGGTAGGAGGGAGCTCTCCCGGAGTGGGGGGGGGGCGGGGTGATGTTGCTGCATGTAACATCCCCGACATGATGACCTCACACAGAAGTGATGTCATCATGCCGGGGACATTGTGTGGCGATGCTCTGGTATTTTGGGCAAAACTCTACGGTTACCATTGGTTACCACAGAGTTCTGCCCAAAATACCACAGTGTCACTGCGCAACGCCTCCAGTGTGATGATGTCACATCCACGTGATGTCATCACATCAGGGACGTCATGCTGGGTTGTCGCTATTGGGGGTGAGGCTTCCCCCTGCCAGCCAGCTGGCTGGTAGCAGGAAGGAGCCCATACAGTCGAGGGATCCCCTGCTTCCACCTGGGGGCTGGCAACCCTATTTCCAAAGGAAGACAGTTTCTGAATTTAGGCCTCAGTAGTACATAAAGGTTGCAATCGGGGGGGAGACAAGGGTTCCCTCTTGCCCAGGGATGTCATAAGGGTCAAATTCCACATAACAGTGAGGCAAAATAACACAGGGGTCCCACGGCACCTTAAAAGACTAACCAAATACGTTCCAGCCTAAGTTTTCTTGAGTCAGAGATCGCTTCGTCAGATACACTGGACTGTACATTCAGTGGGTCGATTACTTTATATTCGCAACTCTCCCTCCCTCTCCCTCTCTATTGTGCTGTTTTATTTTGCTGCTACAGATTAACACAGTATTATAACCCTGAGGTCCAGGAATGGATCCCCACGTGCATGACGTATGGTGCAATCCTAAACAGAGCGACATCCTTCTAAGTCCATTTATTTCAATGAACTTTGATGGGTGTGACTCTGCTCAGAAACGTTCCCTCTAAGCTGAGTTAGTGTGAGCTAGCTCACAGTTTTTTAGCCTCCGGCTCACACATTTTTGTCTTAGCCCAGGAAGGATGGCTCCAAAGCAAACATTTATGCAGTAGCCAAGTCATCCGCTCACAACTTTAATGCCAGTAGCTCACAAAATTGAATTTTTGCTCACAAGATTCCACAGCTTAGTGGGAACATTGCGGATCATACCATGGCTGCAAGAAACAGCCATGGAGAGGGCCTTGAGATGGACTGGGGTTGTGGGGATGGCCACAGGGTGTGTTATCCTTATCATGAGGGCCCCCTGGATGCATGTGACAAAGTGGACTCTAGTCCCCGGAAGCTTATGCTGTAACAAAAACCTTGCTAGTCTTGCAGGGGCCACTGCGTGTGTGTTAACTGCAGTCAAGTCGCTCCTGATTCATGGCGACCCTTTGAATGAATGACCTCCCAAAGGTCCTGTTGTTAACAGCCTTGCCCAGGTCTGGCAGACTGAAGGACAGTGGCTCCCGTGATGGAGTCCATCCATCTCATATTGGGTCTTCCACTTTTTCTGCTGCCTTCAACTTTTCTAAGCGTTGTTGACTTTTCCAGTGACTCTTGGCTTCTTGCAATATCAGCCTCAGTCTGGTCATTTTAGCCGCTAGGGGAAAGTTCTGGTTTGATTTGGTGTGAAACACTCATATGTTTTGGGGGTTTTTTTTGGGTGGTCCACAGGATCTGTAAAACTCTCCTGCAACACCACATTTCAGAGGAAATCAACTTTCTTCCTGCCAGCGGTCTTCATTGTCCAACTTTCACACCCACACCTAGTAACGGGGAGTACCGTGGCATGAATTATCGTGATCTTGGTTGCCAGCGACACATCCTTAGATGAGACTCTGCTTTATTTGTGCAACCCCTCGACGTTTCCACTAGGTGTCCCTCTTTTTGTACAGATGAACTATCACTCCCAAGTCTCGCCAGCAAAGGTTGCTTCTGTGTGATTTTAGTGTTTTAACACAATTCAGTACCAGTGTTCTAAACAATCGCCATTTATACATTTTCATTGCACAGTTGCCAAGAAATGCTCTCTCTCTCTCTCTCTTTTTTAAAGAACTTGCTGGGTTCTCTTTCTGACCTTTTAAAGCCACTCATTAAAAACGAACACTGACATCAATTCTGTGCTCCTCTGCCCAGCTTTTCTTCCTGGCAAATGTTAATCTTGCCCGTAACCGGGCTTGCGGTAATTGACTACAATTGCCCACTGGTCCTTTTAACAGGATTTCATCCAAGAGGATGGTGTTCCGAAATGTAAAGTACCAAAAGGTCACAGGCGATACCGTTTGCCTGTTGCAAGCGTGCTCTATTCAAAGGTGGCCTTCTTCCAAGCACGTTTTACTGCACTTGACACAGTTTTTGGATAGTTTGGGGTGCAGTTCACTTGGGATAATTCGCTTGGAATGCAAGCACACACACTGGGGGTGCTTAAATCACATTGCTTTCACAGGGACTTTACAGGGCCCGCGTCATCATTTCCTGAGGTGGGGGAGCTGCCGGGGCCCAGAGTTTCTAGCAGGGCCCACTGCCACAGAACCCCCCAACCACATGCCGCCAGAAAAGGACATGCAGAGGTAGTACACAATGGGGACTCTCTAGGCCGAGAAGGTGGTGGTGTTCCCATCTGTGCATACCATACCATACCCCCCCAGCCCCATTGGGGGAAGGAAGGACACACGGGCAGGTGGGGATGTTTGTGAGCTGGAAGAATGGCACTGCAAGAGTCCAGGTGGTGGTCAGAGGAGGACTGGGGGCTTGGGCACGCTGTGCCGGGGGCCCTCCACAATCTGGAGCCGGCCCTGGGATGTTAGGCAGGCCAGGTCAGGTGCACTTCAGCTTTGCTAGCCCAACCATCTGTGAGCTTGGCAGAGCGGGGCTTTCCCACTTCCCCTTCCCGCTGCAGCCCACTGTAAAGTAAAGGCAAAGGTTCCCTTGCTCGAAAGCCAGTCGAATCCGACGCTAGGGTTGCGGTGCTCATCTCCGTTTCCAAGCCGAAGAGCCAGCGCTGTCCGAAGACGTTTCCGTGGTCATGTGGCCGGCATGACTAAACACCAAGGGGCACAGAAAGCTGTTACCTTCCCACCGAAGTGGTACCTATTTATCTACTTGCAATTTCTTGCTTTTGAACTGCTAGGTTGGCAGCCCACTGACCCCCTCCCCCAATTTTGTTCCTGGGGATCAGCAGACCCTCTGGAGCAGCATTGAGGCAAAGTGGGTATCTGCAATGGAAGAGAAGAACTGAGAGAAACTGCTGCCCCCTTGTCTGAAGAATTAAGTGCTCTTGTGCCTTTGGAACTGCGTATCAATTGCAGGGTAGGTTCCAGGAGGTTTCTTTTTTTGGGGGGGGAAGGGGAGCTGGGCAGAAAGTCGCTGGGAGCCCCTGCCAGAGAGTGCCTATGCCCCCTCCCCTCCCCAGCACTGTGCATTTGTTTGTACTATTCAGGTACCTGCATGCAACGCAGGGCTCTTTTTGTTTTTGTAGCAGGAACTCCTTTGCATATTAGGCGACACACCCCTAATGTAGCCAATCCTCCAAGAGCTTACAGTAGCCCATGTAAGAAGAGCTCTTTAAGCTCTTGGAGGATTGGCTACATCAGGGGTGTGTCGCCTAATATGCAAAGTACCTGCTATCTGAAAAGTAGGAACTCTGCCTCCTCCATGACTCCCAGTCCCACCTTGTTCTGCCACCCTCGCTGCCTCAACCGCCTCTGGCAATTGCTGCTCCGACAATTTTTTTGCAGAAATACGCCACCTGATCCCATCGTCACCACTCTTCTCAGCAATATTTTGCAAGCCATCGCTTTCTTTATATTACAGCCAACCATCTTTAGACTCTCCCCCCCCCCTCCAGGTTTTCTGCCATCTTCTTCTTGGCAGATTAGTGAACATTGGCACTAAAAGACACAGTCCGATCCGTGACCGTGGAATATCTCTTACCTCAGTCACAGCGAAGCTCCTTTTCCCACATGGCACCACCTTGTACCACTTGTCATGTAAGACATCCATGAAGCCGTGGGACTTATACTGGCTGATAAATTCAGAGATGTTTGAAGTGAGTGGAGAGTTTGGAGGAAGGCCAATACCGTATCCTAGGGGGGGAAAAGATCACTGTAACCACAGTAGTCAAAAGGTGTTCTCAAGAAATCCAATTTGACTGCAAAAATAAGACAGGTACATTTTATCATATGTGGTGGCTTTGTGATGTAACAAAGAGATACTGGAGATGGGTCCACAAGATGATGCAAGAGATATTGAGAACTAAAATACCATTGTTGCCTGAAATATTATTACTAAACATATTTCCAAAGGAGTTTGATAAAGGTGATAGATATTTGATAGTACACCTATCTACTGCAGCAAGAATATTATATGCAAAATATTGGAAACAAATGGAAACACCAAAGAAGCAAGAACATGTAAATAAACTGTTGGAGACGGCTGAAAATGACAAATTGCCGTCGTTGATGAGAGGGACAACAGACCCAACATTTCAAAAGACGTGGAAAAAAACCTGTATGATTGGTCCAATATAAATGCATAGCTTAAAGTAATTAAAATTTTGGTATTATTAATCTTTTTAAGTTAAATAGAAACTATGGTAAAAAGATAAGAGTATACAGAAACTTAAGCAAATCTATAGAAATTCTTTAAATATGGTAATAGAGTTATAAGAAAATATACTGATCTCTTTGTATGTTTTATGTGTGTAAGTGGATGTTTGTTAGGTAGTATGTTTGTTTGTTGGTGTATAATATGAAAAATAATAAAAGTGTACCTTATGGGTACTTAAAAAAAGAAAAAGAAATCCTATTTGACCGTCCTCTTGCCGGAATTCGTTGCTGGATTACGGGGCATCCTTCTCACAGATATCTGGGTGGTGCCCAGTGTGTTATATTGAAGGGGCCAGCTAGAGGTATATTTATTTAACCAGGGCTCTCTATGGATGGTGTTTCATTGACATTCTGTACGTGTTCATTTAGTTATTGCATATTTTGATTATCTTCAAATCTATACATTACAACATTTCATATTTGTCCTCGCTTTGAAATTGTTTTAAATTGTTGATGGTTTTACTAAACTAGCACAAGATCCAGTGGGGGCTTAAAGACCAAGGGCTGGTGCGGCCTAGTGGCTAGAGTTTGAGGCGAGGACCTGGGATGACTGGTTTCGAATCCCCAGCTCAGCCATGGAGGCCTGCTGGATGACCTCGAGGTGAGTCTGTCACAATCTCTCAGCCGAACCTACTCTCACAAAGTGGGTGTTTCAGGGCTCTTTTTGTAGCCACACCCAACAGCAGGAACTCATTAGCATAATAGGCCACACCCCTGCCAGCACAGCTCATTAGCACATTAGGCCGCACCCCCATGTTACCAGAAGTGTGGTTATCCAGCCACACCCACCTTTTGCTTGTTATTCTGTTTACCTTGTTTGTTGTCAAAACCCAGGGCTTTTTGTAGCAGGAACTCCTTTGCATGTTAGGCCACACACCCCTAATGTAGCCAATCCGAATGAGTTTCTGCTGTTGGGTGTGGCCTATTATGCTAATGAGTTCCTGCTGGGCGTGGCCAACTTGGGAGCCAGCCGGAACTCCGTTCCTGTGCGTTCCTGCCCAAAAATAGCCCTGGGTGTTGTGATGATGAAGTGGAGGTGGGAGAGGGGAAGGATGCATAAACCTGCTTTGGGTTCCAGTCCAGGAGAAAAGCAAGACATTAAACAAACCAACAAATAAATAAAATTTCAATGAGAGCTTCTGTGAGACAGCTTGCATCCTCAGACATCAGAATGCGTTGTTATTCTTTTAAGGTGCCACTGGACTTTTGTTTTATGTTGCTAATAACAGACTAACACGGCTACCCCTTTGTGATTATTTTACTGCCAGTTTAAATTCAATTTTCAGGTTACTCCTGTTTTCTCTTAATGTTATTTAATTTTTGCAATTGTTCTGAGGCTGCTAAGGCAGAGGAATTGAACTCATTTGTTACAAGGGACAGATCTGACATAAATGTCACTTTGTTGGGCTGGGCCATGTGTGCCATAAAATGTAACACGAGGTACCAGAGATATAAACTTCATAAAGGACACAGGCAAACCCAATTAACAATATTGTTTTTTTTACTAAAAATACAACATACTTAATATTGCCTTAAAGTCTCTCCCTGATGCCCACCCTCTCACTTCTACCATCCATTACCCATTAGCACTGGGAAAGTATACAGGGACATAATGCACAGCCTCTGTCATCTGGCAGTAAAGGGAATGACCAGTTGCTCGCGGGCCGGATAAGAACCCTGGACGGGCCAGTTCCAACCCGTGGGCCATATGTTTGACACCCCTGTGCTAAGGAATTGCTGCTGTTTTAGTGTTGTTGGTGTTGTTCAGTTGCACAGTTGAGTCCGACTCTTTGCGACCCCATGGACCAGATCACGCCAGGCCTTCCGGTCTTCCGCTGTCCTCTGAAGTTGGCTCAATTTCATGTTCGTTGCGTCGATGACACTGTCCAACCATCTCATCCTTTGCCGTCCCCGTCTTCTTTGACCTTCAATCTTTCCCAGCATCAGGGTCTTCTCCAGTGAGTGCTCCCTTCTCATTTGGTGGCCAAAGTATTTGAGCTTCAGTTTCATTATCTGGCCTTCCAGGGAACAGTCAGGGTTGATTTCTTTTAGGATTGACTGATTTGATCTTCTTGCAGACCAAGGGACTCTCAAGAGTCTTCTCCAGCACCAGTTTTAGTGTATGTGAAGTCTATTTTAATGTCTCTTCTCTTCTCTTCTCTTCTCTTCTCTTCTCTCTCTTCTCTTCTCTTCTCTTCTCTTCTCTTCTCTTCTCTTCTCTTCTCTTCTCTTCTCTTCTCTTCTCTTCTCTTCTCTTCTCTTCTCTTCCCTTCCCTTCCCTTCCCTTCCCTTCCCTTCCCTTCTCTCTGTCTGTGATGCTGGTATTTTAAAATTGTTTTTGTTGTCCATAAGCTGCCACTGTTGCCTTCAGTGGAGAAAGTGGGATAGAATTCTGTTACCCGCCTTGGGCTCCAGCTGTTTGTTCCAATGTTTTAAATAAATAAACAAAATGACAAAAAGAATGCTATGTCTATTTCTGAGAGAAAATGCCATTAAACCGTTGCATCTTTGGCATCTTTCCCCAGTTAGACTGGTGAGGATATATACTGGAGTTAATAATCAGTGTTGGTACTGTGATTTACCTCATGCAGATTTCATACATATGTAGTGGAAATGTATCAGGGCAGTGAAATATTGGAAAATGGTTGTTATAATTATTACCAAAGGATTCATGTCTAATATTGAAATGGCTCTGGAGTTATTTTTACTGAATTATGTAAGATTTATTCCTAAAAACTATAGAATAGTTGTCCTATATGCTTGTAACATTGCTACACTGACATTGCCAAAAAACGTGGAAACTGAAGAAAATTCCAGGAAGGAGATATTTCTTGGATAAAATCAGGGATATTATGTACTTGTTAGACTTGCAGTGTTACAGAAAAAGGAAGATGTACAGGACTTAGATGCAGCCTTGTGTGAGTTTTGTTACAAAGGACTGTCAGTTTCTTTTTTCTTTTAAAATATAAAATGAAACCTAAATTTCAATAATGTTGCAATAAGGATGATGATGATGATGAAGAAGAAGAAGAAGGAGAAGAAGATGATGTTTAAAAAGTACTGGCTATCTGGATCTTTTAAGAACATAAGAGGAGCCATGCTGGAGCTAACCAATAGTCCATCTAGTCCACTATCCTGTCTCACACAGTGGCCAAGCTGTTCTTCTGGACGGCTAACAACAGGGTGTAGAGGCCGAGGCCTTGAAAGACTTATTTCCCCCACGCCCCCAAATTTAGACACTGGACAAAATGCATGGGTTAAACTAGGACTTATTAATTACAACATGAACTGTGCACTGAACTCCTCCCTCTCCCATTGTGCAGGCTCCCTAAGAGGCCGCCTATTGGTCTTGCCAGCATTTGAGCATCCCACTCTGGCTTCTTTGTTCAACATGGCCAAAGGCCAGGCTTTCTTTCCTCACTTGCATCAAACCTGAGCACAGAGGTGTTGCCCATCACCCATCCCTCCACACCTGTGCAGCGTAAAGGTTCAAGCATTAGCTCCCACCGGCACACTGGGACTGTGCAGCTCTCAGTGACTGCTTTGGGAACCTCCCCCATCCAGGGTTGCCAGGTGCCTACCTTGTGCCAGTGTGTGGGGGGTGATTTGGGGGCATTCTGGGGTTGGGCGGGGACATCAGTTACACAACGATATTCACTTCCAGAAGTGACATAATCACATTGGTGTCGTTGGGGGGCAACACTCTACTTTTTGGGCAAAACTCTATGGTAAAAATGGCTAGAAACCATACAGTTTTGCTCCAAAATGGGCAGGAGCCTGCAAAAGCAGGAAATCCCCGCCCCCACACCTGGGGACTGGCAAGCCTACCCCCATCCTTGGATGCCCCAGGGTGCTTGCCAATCTAATTAAGCAATGAACACCTCACCTGCATAAATCCTGCCAATCTCTGGCAGCTGGTGGGGAACTTGGGTGTGGTTGTTTCAAGATCTAGATTTGGACTATGGGGGATCAGTTGGCCATCAATGGCCTAATTAGCAACAGGCAATTACATTCTTCAACACAGCAGTTCAAGACCCGGGTGCCGCAAGACGGGGTGAGCTCCTGTCTCTAGTTCCAGCTCCTGCCAACCTAGCAGTTCGAAAGCAAGAAAGTGCAAGTAGATAAATAGGTACCACGTCGGTGGGAAGGTAACAGCGTTCCGTGTGCCTTGGTGTTTAGTCATGCCGGCCACATGACCACGAAAACGTCTTCGGACAGCGCTGGCTCTTCGGCTTTGAAACGGAGATGAGCACCGCAACCCTAGAGTCGGACTCGACTGGCTTTCGAGCAAGGGAACCTTTACCTTTACTTTACACAGATTCAGATGGGGAACTGTATTGGTCTGAGTCAGCAGAACAAAGTTTAATTCAAAGTATAAGCTTTCATGTGCAAGCACACGTCTTCAGAAGTGCTTGCACACGAAAGCGTAGACCTTGAATTAAACGTTGTTGGTCTTAAAGGTGCCGCTGGACTCAAACTTTGTTCTGATTCCTCTACACAGACGTTGACGTACTTCCTTCTCAATATTAAATGCATCTGATTTCCCAGGCTTTCTGCACAAAACCTGCTTCCTGCATTTTTCTGAATTCTTCCCAGTTCTGTCTACGTATTTCTTGAAAGGTGGTTGCCAGCTAAAGCCCAAACTGAATTAGGGCAAATCCAATTTAGAATTCGCTATCTGACCCAGCATCTCCCGAGACCCATTTTGTGGCTGCATAAATGAGTTAGAATATTTAGAGGCTGAATTTTCCAGCAAGAAGATCATATAACTCCAGTATTATTTGTTTAACTTAGTGTGACCTTCTGGATGTGTATCTTAATTTTAGGCATTAAAGTGAAATAATAGATGGTGTGTTCCCAACCACTAGATCTTCAAAATGGAAACAGGACTCTCTCTGCCTCTGTTGTATGAAAATGTGTTACCCTGTTCAGACTCAATGGGGATTGTACATATCGAGAGAACTGCACGTGTTGTGATGTCTCCTGATGCACAGTTGGATCACCGAAACTGCAACAACTGAATAGTTTGAAGTCCAAGGGAGAAAGCTCTCTGCAGGAGAGCAGAGTTTTGTCAATAAGCAACAGTGGTCACCTTTAGAGGACAGTGGCAGCGGGGGCTAGGGTCCTTAGTCTTGATGGCCTGCTGATGGCTCTGGCTGAGGGGCTTGGCAGGTAAGAGAAGTTACCTGGTTAATCATTTTGTGTCCTTTTGTTATGCTGTTGCAGCATACCTGCAATCTCTGGCAAAAGTGGGGGGTGGGAGGAGGCTGCCTGCATGCTGAAGGAGAGATTTGCTCATGGAGTCCCTGTCCAGGTACTCAGGTCATAGCATGACATTTCTTCTACTTTTACTGGCATCTGTGCGCTGTCTGTGGCCAGGGTGCTTGGTTCATCTCTGCTGTGTTGCAGGCAGGGCCGGCCTGAGGTTTTTTTGCGCCCTGGGCGGGGCTACCTTCTGGTGCCCCCCCTCGTGTGCCCACCAATTATGGGGTTGCCAACCTCCAGGCGGGGCCTGGAGAGAAGGAAGTCCAGCTGTCCTCCCCCCCCCCGCATTGCCCCGGGCCGGTGCAGGGCCATCCTGAACTTTCGAAATGGGCTTAAAAGGGTGGGAATGGTGGGGCAGGTGCTTGGGGCTGCAAACTCAAAGCACAAAGTCAGCCAGTGTGATGAACTTCTGGAAACCTCCCCCCCCAATCCCCGCGCTCCTCCCTTCCTCCCCCCCTTTCTTTCTTTCTTTTTTTTTTGGTGTGTGGTCGGTGCCATTCACTTTCTGAGAACCAGACCCTGCCTCCTCTAAGCCCCCCCTCTCCTACATTATTTTTCTGCCTCTGATCTCTGCCTGGGCTCCCTGAGCCACTCCGCCTGGCTTCTTCTGGCTCCCGGACCCTGCCACCGTCGCCTTCTTCGGATGCCACTGGGCCGTGGCTAAGTCCTCCCCACCTCACCCCGACCCCTCCCCATCCCACAGGGAAGAGGGAAGGAGACCAACTTTGGCACATACCTGGAGAGGAGATTCCTGGTGCGTCCCCCCCCCCCTGATCCAGCCAGCAAAAGTTCCCGCAGCTGTTGCCCGGACTCCTCCTCTCACCCCCCTGTTAAGAAACCGTGACCAGGACTCTCGGAAGAAGGAGGGCGCTGGGGGAGGAGGAAGAGGATGCGCGACTCCCGCGGGTGGTGTGGCTTCTGACTCCGGAGGCGGCAGCACCTGCCAGGCCAAGGCGAGGTGGCGGCCATCCCAAGACCAGAGAGCTCCTCTGCTGGGAAGCCTTGCTTGGCCCACCATCGAGGGGGGGGCACCGCTGGGCTCCAACTGCTGGCAGGCCACCTCTAAGTCGGAGAAGGCTGGCTCCCGCCGACTGCAGCAACTCAGAAAGGCAGCCAAACCCGGAGGCTCGAGAGCCACACGGCCTAGAGGACTGCAGAGGGTGCATGGGGGGGCGTTGTGGGTGGGCAGCATGGCAGCGGCAGCAGAGGAGTGCTTCCCCGGGCCACCCCTCCCCCGGCAATGAAAGCAGAAAGTCAGAGGTGGAGGCAGTCACCCGGTCAGGCAGAAAGATGCAGGGCCTTTGGTGGGGCCTGAGGGGCTTTGGCGGGGGGGCGGGTCCAGTTTGGCGCCCTAAGGGCCAGCCCACGCTCTAGGCAAATGCCTAGTTCACCTAGCGGGTGAGCCGGCCCTGGTTGCAGGTGAGTTGGCAGGTAACCCATGGATACATCCTTGGTCTGGCACATTGTCTCAGGAGGAGGCTTCCCTCATCTGGGCGCGTGTTTACAGTCCAAGCAGCTGGCATCAGCTAGCTATTGGCTTCTTGCAGGGCAACAGTGAGCTACTGGCCTTAAAGTTGTGAGTGAGTGATTTGGCTACTGCATAAATTAGTTTGCTCTGGAGCCATCCTTCCTGAGCTAAAACAAAAAATATGTGAGCCGGAGGCTAAAAAACTGTGAGCTAGCTCACACGGACTCAGCTTGCCAGGCTCCACCCCTAAAATCGCCAGGTATTTCCCAAACCAGGACTGGCCACCCTAATTGTTTCTTCACCCCACGAAGTCGGCTAAGCAGAAGGGGAGGAGGGTCAGCAAATGGCATCACCTGTTTTATCCTCTTCTGAGGGTACAACCCGGGCCCGTAGCTACAGTGGGGCATCTTGGGGCTGGGCCCCCTGACTTACTGGCCAGCCCCCCCGACTTCCCATCCAGCCCAGGGCCCTAAAGCAGTGGCAGGTGTGGGGAAGGAGCCGGGTATTCCTTTAATTTGATTAGACAGTGCCCCCTAAGAACTTTAAATGCCCCCTTGACTTAAAAAAATCCTGGATATGGGCCTGGTCAATGTTCCCTCTAAGCTGTGGAGTCCTGTGAACAAAAATTCTACTTGGTGAGCTACTGGCATTAAAGTTGTGAGCGAGCGATTTGGCTACTGCATAAATCAGTTTGCTCTGGAGCCATCCTTCCTGAGCGAAGACAAGAATGTGTGAGCCAGAGGCTAAAAAACGGTGAGCCAGCTCACGCTAACTCAGCTTAGAGGGAACACTGGGCCTGGTACAACCACAAGAAGGTGTTGGAGGGAAGCACTGGGCCCTTTGGGGGGAAAATTCCAGTAGACACAAGTGTCTTCCTTATCTGGAGGCATAAATTTCTTCTCATTCCCTGTTCTTGAACACACACCCATAAGAAACAGAGCGAGACAGCGACTTTACTAGCATTTTACATTCCAGATTTGGTGAAGTATTGAATCATCTTTTGGGAATTGCTTCCCCTGATAAGAGAAAGGCCAACATCAGGTTTGCACCAGTTTTTTTTAAAAGCCTTTGTGCCTATTAAGTGGGTGAATTCACAAACAACTCTGCAATTTGCCAGCGGGAGATTGCTAATTGCTTGTATAATCGCCCATTTAGCACACGCAGATTCATGACTATTTGTAGAACGGGAGCCCACGACGCCATGCGCTGAACTCCTCTGTTTTGCAAGCACCATGCCGGAAAGTGGCAGGAGGTCGGCAGCCCCGGTGCCGTGTTACACAACTCAGAAACGAGGGAAACTTGTGGTGTTTATATGTACGTACACAGGAAGCTATATTTAGCCAGCTGAGTTGGCCTGCTCTAGGGCCTTGCCCGTTGTAATCAGCGAAGTGCACGCATCGAGAGGAAATGGCTAGCCTGGTTATAGAAAGTTAAAAGTCCAACTCTTGTCGAGAAGAGACAGGAAATCTGATCTGCCCAAAGTAGGGCAGGCTGAAGAACCGTTGTGAATCTGGATTTGGCAACCACAGAAAGAACATGTGTACAGAGATGCAGAATCCATCCCCCTTCCATCTTCCCATAACTGCCTATCCAAACGTGGCAGAATGTACTTGATAGGCAGCTGTTCTGTGATGAGCAGGAGATCCATGGGAAGATAAAACATGCTTAAGTCTCCCTTCCCTGCAAGTTAACAGTTACAGCCACTTGATGAACACATTGTGCACTACTTGGGGTAATTTACACATTATAAAGTCCTTGTTGCCTCTGGTATCTGCTATGGGTCCTATCAATTGGATGTGCGCTGGGAGGTCCATGCTTGGAATTTAATTCCTGGGATGTGTTCAGCCCCCGTTTGGGTCAGGACTGTGGCACATGTGGAAAGGGTGATCAAGTCTTCCTTTCCAAGTGCTGTTTGTCCAACCTGAAATGGCCCAGGAAGCCATTATTTGCCTGGTGGGGAACTGACATGTACTGAGGAGCTACATGTAGCTTTTCCTGGAGAAGCACTCAGTGGTTCTTCAGGGCATTCCAAGTTGGGAAAATGGCATGGGGAAAGCTTTATTACTTACTCATAAATTAGAAACACAACTGGCAAACATACAAAACCCACAAAAATTTACTCTAATTCAGCAATTTCAACCTGGATGCCAATCTTAACCACCTGGACCTTAACTCTTCAAAAATTTCATTTATGTCAGTGTATAGAAAAATTGCTTTCTGCTTCTATATCCACATGCCTTCTTCTGTGATGTCTTTTGATACCATGCTGTCTCTGTTTCCTGTTGCAGGCCAAATGGTCCAGGGCAGACCAAATGGCCTGAACTACCTCAATAGCCATGCCATATAACCACACATTCTTTCACACCTGTAAGTGGAAGAGCCAGACCTGATGGCTCCTGGCTCTAGCCCACATGCAACAAGTCACGTAGGCAATGGGGAAGCTGGAGTTTGTGTCATGTGACTGCAGGCGTGGTCTCCAAACTTCTAGCCTATCCCCACACGCAGCTATGACAACCAACAATTGGGCACATCTCCTGTCTGCTCGTGATTGGCTGATGGCCACGGCTGATCATGAATGGAATTGGGGTATAATTGATTGATTCCTATGAGAGGGAGCGCTCTGCTCTCAGCTCTCCCTTCTTGTCATTGTCTGTTTATTGCACCTGGAAATGCTGTGTCTTGGAAGACAAAGAACTGCTTTGTGAACTGGAGCACATAGGTGTAAGGATGGGATTTCTCTTCAAAATCCCTTGGTGTCTAATTGGACTGTATACCTTGGACACTCTTGGAATATGGACACTTCACTGGTAACTAGGAATATCTTTAATGTGTAGTTAAGGCAAACAGCCCTAACCTTTGTTACTTTGTAATCTTTGGTAGTCTATGCTAATCTCTGTACTGAATAAAGATCCTTCTGATTGTTAAATGGTTTCTGATGTTGTACCTGAATTCTAAGTCTAAATCTTGTGGCTTAACGCTCCCCACACATGCTACCTTGGTAAGAGTGTGCATCTCTATATTGAGTTGCTAATGTGTTTTGTCCCAGATGCCAACTAAGGGTTTGGAAACTCTCCCTTAGGAAAGGCAGGGACTAGTGAAAAGAGGTTCTGGTGGCATATTGTTCTGAAAACCAGAGAGGAGGTATAGACCACCTTGTGGTTTGTTGTTTAATGTACTGAAAAGTACAGGATTCCCTCCCATTCCTGGACTGGCTTGGGTGGGCAAAGACCTGTACATGGTGGCAGTGGTGTCTCCTGTACATGGTAATCCTGTACAGTCAATTTCATCAAAAGAGAAACCTCCTTTATCTTATCTAACCACTCATTTATTTCAGGAACGTCCTTTGACTTCCATTGCTGTGCAAACACTAATGTGCGGCTGTGCTTAAATTCAACAGCAAAGTAAAAGCAGCAAAGTCAACAGTGAAGTCAAAGTTGATATTTAAAGCTGTAGATCAAACATGGGAGCAAAGACACAGAACCTGCAATATGAAGTGATGTGGCAATATGAGAAAGGTGCCGTTGGGAAAGGAGAGTTCTATATGACATCTCCTCCTGTAAGGTTGGGTCACAATTAGGGTTGCCAACCTGCAGGTGGGGCCTGGAGCTCTCCCGCTATTACAGCTGATCTCCAGACAACAGAGCTTGGTTCCCCTGGAGAAAATGGCTGCTTTGGAGGGTGGACTCTATGGCACTGTAACCCTGCTGAGGTCTCTCCCCTCCCCAAACCCCGCCCTCTCCCAGATCCACCCTCCAAATTCCCAGGTATTTCCCAACCCAGGGCAGGCAACCATAGTTACAATGCAGAAGAAGAAGAAGAAGAAGAGTTGGATTTATACCCTGCCCTTCACTCAGAGTCTCAGAGTGGCTTACAAACTCCTTTCCCTTCCTCTCCCCACAACAGACACCCTGTGAGGTAGGTGGGGCTGAGAGAGCTCTGAGAGAACTGTTCTTGAGAGAACAGCTCTGAGAGAACTGTGACTGATCCAAGGTCACCCAGTTGGCTTCATGTGGAGAAGTGGGGAATCAAACCCCAGCTCTCCAGATGAGAATCCGCCACTCTTAACCACTACATCAAACTGGCACTCTCTTTTGGAATCTCTAAAACGAGTGCTTAAGTCAGACATATAACCACTTGACTCTTCTCAGCTTCATTTGTCCAGATCTGAAATGTGCCTGGTCTGCCAGAGAGGTCAGTGAGTGTAGAGCACTGATAGATTGCTCCTGATAGTGGGGGCAATAAGAAAAAAGGGACATCTGACCTCTGTCCTGCGTATATGTAGAAGAGGCTGCAAACACTGCCTCCTGCTCTCTCTCTCTCTCTCTCTCTCTCTCTCCAAAGGGTAGCAATGGCAGGACGGTTGGTTCCCTCCTGCCTCTTTTGATGAATGTAGAGTTCCTCCTCTTTCTCCCCCAACTGGACGACACTGTGCATGCCAAAGGGATCTGATATCATATTGCTCCTGCTGCTGCTGCCTAGAGGGAAAGGACCAGGTGAGCATGTAGCAGGAGCAGAAATGTCTGCATCTGCACCTCCTTGCCGCTGCATGCTCACCTGCAGGGCTGGTGTCAGGATACCCCGAGGTGGGGCAGCTGTCAGGGCCCAGGGCTTCTGGCAGGGCCTACTGCTGTTGGCCCCCTACTCACCTATTTGCTAGCATTCCACCATGCTCCCAGCTACACTCACTGCCCAGTGTGACTGGGCAGCAGTCACCATGGGCAGTGGGAAGGCTCACGCGTGGGCAAGAGAAAGATACGCAGGCAGGTGGAAGGCCTGTGGGTGGGGGGAAGGGAAGGAGGGCATGTGTGGAGGGCTGGGAGGGGGCCCTAGAAGCGCTCTCAAACTTGAGAAGCGGCCCCGCTCACCCGGGTGAATGAATGAGTGCATGGCTCAACAGAGCACAGGAGAGTAGGAGCTACTGCTCACTGGCTCACACATCTGTCAGTCTCTCTCTGTGCTCTGCAGGGTCTGGAAGAGGGAGCAAAAAAGGGTGACTCCTCCATAGGCATTTAAGTCCAGGGGAAATCACGGTGCTCCACTCCTTCAGGACGAGCGTGTTTATTTTCACACACGTGAGCAATACTGACACAGCCATCTGGAATGGCCACAGAGGGCCATTGGAAGTCATCTTGCCAGGGGTCCCCCAAAGCCTGGTTTTCAGGGTGGAGAATGAATATGCAAACCATTGTCACCCCCTGTGGGACATGCGTCTGTGTTAAGTTATTCTATAACAAAATGCAGAAGGGACAGAGATTTCAAGGAGGGCAGGGAGCAGTTCCTGTTGGCAGCCAGGCTTCCCAAGTACTTACCGTGATTCGGCGGGGGACACAGACGTCTTTGCAGGATCATTCTCGCAGGGACAACAGACGCGCCGCACCATGCCATCGCCAGGAAGTGACGCCGGCCACACTCTGGCAATGGGGCTGGAAACTCAATGGTACGATTGAGTTTTCATCCCCATTGCCAGAGCGTCGCCCAGCGTCACTTCCTGGCAACGGCATGGTGCTTTACAGGGAGGTATGGTCCGGCTGGGGAGCATGTTTTCCCCCGCCGGATCGTGGTAAGTACTTGGGAACCCTATTGGCAGCAGAGCCAATGTTCCCCCTAAGCGGTGGAGTCTTGTGAGCAAAAATTCTACTTTGTGAGCTACTGGCAGTAAAGCTGTGAGTGTGCGATTTGGCTGCTGCATAAATTAGCTTGCTCTGGAGCCATCCTTCCTGAGCCAGGACAAAAATGTGTGAGCCAGAGGCTAAAAAACTGTGACCTGGCTCACACTAACTCAGCTTAGAGGGAACATTGGATAGGACTTGCCATAATGGGTTTAAGTTAAGGGTGGGAAGGTACCGGCTGGATATTAGGAAAAACTTTTTTACAGTCAGAGTTGTGCAACAGTGGGATCAGCTGCCCAGGGAGGTGGTGAGCTCCCCCTCCCTGGCAGTCTTGAAGCAGCAGCTGGACAAACGCTTGTCAGGGATGTTCTAGGCTGATCCTGCATTGAGCAGGGGGTTGGACTACGAGATGGCCTGTATGGCCCCTTCCATCTCTGTGAGTCTATGATTCATTGCCTATTTATCAGCATTCTGAAGTAAAAATAAATTATTTTCAAGTGTAACATGGGGTGTGATTCCTTGAGCAGCAACTGATTATAAAGGCAAATGAGATCCACAAGAAAGGCTTGCTGAGACACGGAATTGCGTGCAGGAGCTTACTCGTACCTTCAATAGCAAATGGTTTCCCAACAGTCAAGAGTTTGCAGTCTGCATCTATTGATACTTCGTAATCCAGGAGTGCTTTATCCATGATGAAGGCATCGAGTTTCTCTGGGTCGTGCCTGAAATCAAAGTACAAAGTCAAACAACTCCCCTTGGAAAATGAACAAGAAGCGATGCGGCTGTACTAATTTGTACAGAATCTGTATTGTTTCCAGATGGAAACTCTGAATGTATTTGACCTAGTCCTCAGGAAGCTTTTGCTACCAACAGAGCACAAAATCAAACAGAAATCTAATTTATGTCAGTAAACACGAGCGTGTCATGCAAATAAAGGATTGACGCAGTGTGGGATATAAGAATCGCTTGGTAGGATCAGACCAAATAGCTACTTAATCCAGCATTTGGTTTCCAGTGCATCCAGTTAGATGCTTCTGGGAACTTTACAGTCTTTGAGGGAAGGGCCATGTTTACTCAAAATTAAGCCCCATTTAGCTTAGCGGGGCTTACTCCCCAGGAAGTGTGCTTGGGATAGCTGTCGTAGTAGAGCTTTCTGTTGAGAACATCCACACTCCACCTCTGGTTTCATCAGTTACACAAGACATTGGGGGAGCAGAATAGGAAAGATTTCTGCTTCACACCCTGGAGAACAGCTGTCAATCAAAGCAAGCTGGATAACCTTATACATTTGTTATACGCAGGGCACAAAGGCAGTAGTTTTCTCTATCATTTGCATACTCGCAGAGAGCAGTTCCTTGGAGATAGCTATATTACTGTAAGGAGTAAATGTGTGCATGAAAAAAATGGCTTTTTTGGATTCAGGTCCATTGGACCTGAAAAATGTCAGTATTTCCTGATATTCCCAAATCCCACTATTGGCATGAGATTGGGATTCAGGTAAATAATCAGGAAACCTGAATTTATTTGGCATATAAGAATGCCTTCCCTTCACTCGTGGAGTCATGCCACTGTTGCAGCACACCTCCATGAGTGAAGGGAATGCCTTCTCCAAGTTGTGCCATATGACTCAGCAATTTAGCTGGCCCGAATCAAGGCTGAATACTATTGGCTTTTATTCAGGCCAGCTATATCGGTAGCTGAATCAGATTGTCTAATCTGCATTCGGCTGAATAAATGCCCGAAAAATACATTTCCAAGGATTCTTTTAGGAGAGTCATAGAGCACAGACCATTCCATAGCACAATATAGCACAACACCTTTGTTTCTTGCGAGTTGGCACAAAGGATTTCAGTTTCAGAGTTATGTGCTCGGTTTCTGGTGGCTTCTCTGAATTTTAAAGGATAACTTCAATTAAGGTGGAACTTCTCTTCTTATTTGGAGCCAGTTTGGCGTTCCATACTACAGCTAGGGGAATACTACTTGTACCTTTCCCATGAATATACACATTCTCATTGTTTTTGTTCTTGTTGCATGTTATGAACAGCATGTTATGAAAGGTCATTTTTATGTCCCTATAGCTGATCCAACATTTGCATGAGAAGATTCAAGGATCAGTCAATTCATGCTGCCTGGGGCCATAACAAACACAAAGGCTTCACACAGTCTGTCAGTGGGACTTCTGTGAAGCTGCTGGCAGTGCAGAGGCCAGATTGTAGGATTCACTGCTAAGTATGTACTGTGCATGTGAATATAGCCTGTTCTGTGATCATGGCACCTTTCTAAAGGGATCCCTGAATCTTTGATTGCCACCAGCACTCCAATTGGCCAATCCAAACAATAAATAGAGTAGAAGAATAATGTCAGAGAGCATAATAACTTGTGAAGAAATGCATTTTTCCTTTGGAGGTTTGAAATGAGCAAAACCTTCACTCTGAGTTTAATTCCCCCCCCCCGGCAGAGAAGAAGAAGAAGAAGAAGAAGAAGAAGAAGAAGAGATTGGATTTATACCCCACCCTTCACTACCTAAAGGTGTCTCAAAGCGGCTTACAAACTCCTTTCCCTTTCCCACCCCACAACAGACACCCTGTGAGGTGGGTGGGGCTGAGAGAACTCTGACACAAACTGCTCTTTTTCGAGGACAGCTGTGCCAGAGCTTGTGACTGACCCAAGGTCACATCAGCAGGTAAAAGTGGAGTGGGGAATCAAACCCGGTTCTCCCAGATTAGAGTCCGCACACTTAACCACTACACCAAATAGGCAGGGAGGAGGAAGTCAGTCAATAGCTTTCCAGGCTCACGTCTACTACTTCTTATGAAATGCTAATAGGTCTTACTAGAGACAATAGGAGGGTGCAGTTCACCCCCTCCAAGCAGGGAACAGAGATTTGGAGGACTTCGGTAAGGAAATTTCTGGTAAGTTCAGGAAAATCCTTTTGACCTGGCCTGACTAGGTCAGTGGGTGGAGAAAAGACAGGCGAGAACACTCAGAAGAGCAAGGAGGAAGGTATTTTTGGTGCTGAGTCCATCAGAGCAGACAGAATTCTTAACGGAGGTCTGGAGGAGGCGGCCATTAGCAATGTGGAGGCCTGAAGAGCTGAAGCTAGCTTCAAGGTAAAGATAATGGTAACTCTGTAGAGATCTATAACATCCTAAACTAAGGAGCCTGTCCTATATTTTAACATCTGATAGGGCATTTGTAGTGTTTTACCCCTTTCTTTTGCATCCCTTGCTCAGCCTAGTGCTGTACTAAAATTATGCCTGTAAACATTTTCTTTTTAATAACATTTGATGCTGGTAGTCATTCTCTGTACCACATAGACCTCCACCATCATGGACACAGAATTTTAAAAAGAGCACCAGGGGGAAGGCAGGCAGTTGGCAAGTGGCTATTCCTCTAGGGGTGCACAAGGCAGTAAACAGTCCCCGTGGAGACCAGGCACTGGGCAGCATGAGACACCAAGGCAAGGCCTCAGAACTTGGAAGGGAAGCTAAGTGTTCTGACCCTCCCAGCAGGCAATTCCTACAAAGGTCAGGTAGTGGTGACAGGTTACCTGAGAGAAAGGAAAGGCCTCTCTAAGTGCTGGGGAAACCTTGGAGGGCAGGGTGGAGCAGGGTCTGCAGGCCAGAGCAGGCCCATTCCACCACATAACTAATTGCTGTATTTATCTGATGGTTTTAAAGGCCATTTCCCCCCATCTGAATTGAAATCAATGTGCCTTGTAACTGTTAAAAAATTCATCCTAGCTGCAACACATACACACGAAAACCATTCACAGGCAAATGAATAAACTAAGATTGTATTGATCTATCTCTCAAAAAGCTAAGAATACTCAGCTCAGTGCGGCCAAACTTAAGGATTTCTAAGTCCTACTGACTTCAAATTTTATTCATGGGTAGGACCCTCAGGAACAGCAAAGGGGTCCAAGGTGTGTAGGTTGCAGTGGGAAGGAGGAAATGGTTGCAAATAGCATGGTCCATGGCTCTTAATTTCCTTCCTCTGTTCTTGCTCTCCCCATGTCTAAATTTATATTCTAGACTAAGCTCCTTGGGGATTATGGGTTGTATCCAGGCTAAATGTTCTGCTTATGGAAGACAATTCCATCAGCACAACTTCCTTGCCTCCCTCTTCCCACTGAAGCCCATTGATCTCCCTGAAATGATGCTTCTGAGGGATAAGGGACCCATGGGAATGGTATGAAGGGCAAACTGGAAGTTCGCAGCAGGAAGCAGGAACTGGTAGAAATGACCTCTCCCCTTCCATTAGTGGAAAATCTAGTTTGGATCTAGCCCAATGTTACTCTGTAAACTGCCTTGGATATTGATATATCTCAAAGGGGGAATATGTTTATGTGTGTGTGTGTGGGGAATGAAAGTACTGAAATATTCAGTGGGGGCCCAACACCTCTTGACAGTGATTCTGCAGGGGCAATATTTTCCCCCATGTGCTAAGATTCCCATAATATGCAAATCCTCATCTTCTTGTTTCTCCATCCATCATAATGGCAGGCATTTTAGTAACATACGAGATAGGAATTCTGATTAATTAGGATATATATTGGCTCTCAAGAGCTCTGGGGCTCCAGCCCTACCCAGTGGAAGTCATATGGGATAGTGCACACTTACTTCAGGTACGCCACTCCATCTGGAGTTGCAGGCACATTGTACCTCTTCATGTACTCATGCATATCTGGAAAGCTTTGCTTGAAATAATCTTCAGCGCTGCTTTCTCGCACAGTTCCAAAGCGAAATCCTTGTGAAGGGTGATGCAGCTAGAGAGAGAGACAGAGAGACAGAGAGAGAAAGAGAATGTTTATAATTCATTTCCTCTAGCATTTCCTGTTCTGGCCACATCAAACGGATTAAGAATCACTATTTCTGTGCTTAGAGAGTTGCATGAGTAATACTGAGATATTTGGTGGGATGTAAACCTAAGTTTATAACCTTCTAATCAAGTAAGAAATCAACATGTTATAGAGCAGGAGTGTCGAACTCATTTGTTACGAGGGCTGGATTTGGCAAAAATGAGACCTTGGCTGATTTCGCACTAGAGCTGCCTCACTGTTGTGCCGCTGTTTGCCCCAGTTCTATTGATCAATTTCACACCCGAAGCCGTGCGGCTGATTTTGACCCGTGGCTTCGCCCGATTTCCCCCGCAGTTTCGTGATCCTGTTTTTTGAAAATCAACGAAACTGCGGAGGAAATCGGGTGAAGCCGCAGGTCAAAATCAGCCACGCGGCTTCGGGTGTGAAATTGACCAATAGAACCGGGGCAAACGGCAGCAAAACAGCAAGGCAGCTCTAGTGTGAAATCAGCCCTTGTGTGTCATAAAATGTAATGCCAGGTAGCGGAGATATAAACTTTATAAAGGACACAAACACAAAGGTTTTTTTTAACTTAAAATAAAAAATATGCTTCAAACATTAGCACTCTTGCAATATTTTGTTTATTTAACAGTGTCTGATAACTGTCACCTCTTGCTCTGAATTATTGCATCAAATGTCTGTGTTGTTGCAATCTTGAGTATGCTGTTCAGGTGTGTATCTGTAAGCTGCAAACCTATGATGACACAGCAGCAGCAGAACTGGAAGAAGAAGCAGAAGACAGCCAGTTCCACTGCGGGCCTGATAGAAGCCCTCCAGGGGCCTGATCCGGCCCCTGGGTCGCATGTTTGACACCCCTGCTAAAGAGGCTTTGTGATGGCAGATCTATGATTGTGAGTTCCCACATCTCATAGAATTGCCTGGTAATGTTTTGCATATGGTTCTTATTTATTTATTTAATAGTAGTAACAACAGGGCTGGCAGTCTGGAGGCCAGCAATACAGGTTCTTCCCTCCTTGTTTTATCGTCACAACAATCCTGCAAGGGAGGTCACCCACTGAGACATGCAAAGTACTCACTTTTTGTTACCTGTCAAACTCCATCAGACATCACAGGTGGAAATAAAACAGAAAAACTGAATATCAAATGCATTTATCTGGCTTCAATCTTTGATATCAAATAAAATATCAAACCATGGAATTAACCTGTCAGTTGTCTTCTATAAATATTTAACTGCCAGCGAGTATTCAGCAAACATTCCAAATTCCGAATAATATGATAATATCCAACATCAAAATTCACAATGGACAGTTTTTTTGGGGGGGAGGGGAGCAAATTAATCCCCACTCTTGCAAGCAGTCTCTGCTCTGTGGCAAAACCATCTTGGATGAAATGTGACTGAGTCTGAAGAGCCCAGAAGAGCACTGTGCTGTTGATTACCAAGGTGACCTTGCTAAAACGTAGCATATGCCAGTCTTCTCTCAGCCCTTCTCAAGGACAAGGCCGGGAGAGAGCAGCTCTTAAGGCGAAAAGTGCTGCTGGTAGCTTGCTTCTCTTTAACATTTAGTGCCACTAACTCACTGTAGTGCTGTTTGAGAAGGGAAACAGTTCCACTACTGGGCTTTTCATAGGCCTGCTTAAGCACCTCATTATGGTGCCCGTCATTATAGCATTACTATATACATTATAGCATTACTGCACCTTTGCTGTTCCTTGGCTGAGATGATCCCCCAGCCCCCATCACATTTCAGAGACTTTGTTTTTAAAGTTTATTTTCGATTTAAAAATATAGAAATAAAACTCATACAAAGTTCTGAAATACGAACTACAAAGCTATTATGAAACATCAGCTCGAAATTAATTGCTCATTCTAGACAGGAAAGCTTTCCGTTTCCCAAATTTATCAGACATTTGCCCATGTAGTAGACGGGTTAGTTTACACAGATGAATACATTCTACTAATTTCTCTAACGAAGCCACTTTCTTCGGGATTATGCTCTTCCAATTCTATGCAAAAAAATTAGCCTTGCAGATGTTATGGCATTAAGAACAAATTCACAAACATCTTTAGGAGGGAATTCTACATGATTTAACAAAAGAACCTTAGGGGATAATGGCAACTCTTTCCTTATACCTTTAGCGATAACTGTAGCAATTGCATTCCAGAACTCTGCCATTCTCCTTCACTCCCACCAATTGGCACTGGTAGCCCCACGTACCCAACACTCCCCATTAGCCCCTAAGCTAAGATCAAGTGTAGCACATTTCAGGGACTTTGAACAATACTACTGAAGACCCTCCGCCTCCAGTCACCTATCACGCTCAAAGGGTACAGTTAGTAACCCACAATTTTATAGAAAATTGAGAACTGAAAAGATAAGCAGAATCTTTTCCTTGGCAGAATTAATTTGCCTCTTTATTGATGGTCCAGTCTGTCAGGTCAAGAGAATGGCTGTGCCCGGCAGCACGAAAGAGACGCAAGAATATTTCCTCCAAAAACATTATTTTTATGCCCATCCTCACTTTTGAAGTCAACAAAGAGCTTAATGGGATTTAACACATTTATTGGCACAACTGATTGGCCTGGCTGACAATAAGGTGCCCATGAACCCCCACTTCAGAGGCACAGCAGCTTCACTGGAAACAGTAGGGTTTCCATCCAGTGGCAGTCTGGTGGTGCTGTATGGTAAAACCACAGAGTTTCCAGTGATTCCCAGAGCAGAGTGATGTCACTTCTGGGTTTTTGCACTGTTGTCAATTTTTCCTTCTCCCACAGGCTGGCAACTGGTGTTGGTGACAGGAGGTCTCTTGCCATAGTGGGAGACCTGGCAATTGTACCTGAAGGACTGCAGGTAGTCCCTACCTTGCAGCCTTTAGCTGGGTAAAACCTGGTCTGGAGATTTATTTATTTATTTTATTTATTTATTAAATTTTTATCCTGCCCTTCCGGCCAAGGCCGGCTCAGGGCGGCTTACAAACAAGTAAAATAAGAGCACTATTTTAAAACAATAAAATAATAATAACAATAAGAGCACTATTTCAAAACAAAAGCACTATGATCGGGGAGTCTCCACCTCCTGGAAGTCCCAGGCCCCCGAGATGTGAAGCTTGCGCAAACTAAGGCTAGGGCATTTTCGGTGGTGGCTCCTACCTGGTGGAACGAGCTCCCGGAGGAGATCCGGGCCCTGCGGGACCTTATACAGTTCCGCAGGCCCTGTAAGCCGGAGCTCTTCCGGCGGGCAGGCTTTTGAGTAGGAGCCGCCACTATTCCACCACTGAGATACCATCTTACCATCGACCCCTATTACTGGGGGGGATAGATGCTGCCCTGGCAGAGATGGGAAAAATATCACTCCTGGCACTCACGCCATTTAATAAAACTGGCCGTCAATGTGGGATGTCGCATATCTTGGGGGATTTAATGTAGAATAGTAGAGCACCGAATTTTATTATGTATATAACATTTTTTTATTGTTTTTATTCGGTATTGCCGCTTGTCAGCCGCCCTGAGCCATTTGGGTAGGGCGGGATACAAATCCCAAATAAATAAATAAAATAACAAATAAAATTCACGTAAAACATCATAGTAAAATCACATACATTAATAGATATAATATTAATATTAAAATTCAAACAAAATAAAGTACTTTCAACATTCCTCATTATCCCAATTGACTCTTCGGCCTTCTGCGGCTGTCTCAGGTAGTTGGCACCGGCTGTGTTTGAGGGACCTTGTGAGCCAGGGCTCCGCCAGAGTAGATATTAATTATTGGCGGTGGAGGTGTTAGTGGTGGCGACTCCAAAAGCCTGTTGAAAGAGCTCCGTTTTACAGGCCCTACGGAACTGTGAAAGGTCCCACAGGGCCCTAGTTTCTTCTGGGAGCTCATTCCACCAGAGTGGAGCTGCCAGCGAAAAAGACCTGGCCCTAGTTGCCACCAGTCTGGCCTCCTTGAAGCTTGGGGGATCCAGCCGGTTTTGGGTCCCCGATCACAGTGTCCTTTGGGGTACATATGGGGAAAGACGGTCCCTTAGGTATGCAGGACCCTGTCCATAAAGGGCTTTAAAGGTCAAAACGAGCACCTTGAAGCAGACCCGGTATGCTATAGGAAGCCAGTGCAGCGTCCTTAGCACAGGTTGGATGTGGTCCCAAATCGGTATTCCCATCAACAGCCTGGCCACAGCGTATTGCGACAAGGGCAGCCCCATGTAGAGGGCATTACAGTAATCCAATCTTGAGGTGACCATTGCATGGATCACTGTTGCCAGGTCAATGCGTTCAAGGAAGGGGACCAACTGCCTAATCAGCCGAAGATGGAAGAAGGCCGACTTGGCAGTAGCTGAGACCTGGGCCTCCATTGTTAAGGAGGCATCCAGGAGCACTCCCGGACTCCTAAACTCCGACGCTGGGATGAGTGGCGCCCCATCGAAGGTCGGGAGCGGGATCCCTACCCCTGGACCGCTCCGACTCAGGCACAGGACCTCCATCTTTGTCGGATACAATTTCATCCGGCTCAGCCTAAGCCAACCAACCATGGCTTGCAGCGCCGGACCTAGATCTTCCAGTTTGGATTCAGACCGGCCGTCCAACAACAGCTAGAGCTGGGTGTCATCCGCATATTGGTGACAACCCAGCCCATGCCTCCAGGCAACCTGGGCAAGAGGGCGCATATAGATGTTGAAAAGCATCGGGGACAGGACTGGCCCTTGGGGAACTCCACATTCCGGTGGGTGCCTTCGGGATAGCTGATCCCCCAGTGCCACTCTCTGTCCCCGGTCTTGGAGAAAGGAAACAAGCCACTGCAAGGCTAGTCCCTGAACTCCAATATCAGATTGTCGCCTTACCACTTTGAGCCAAATTCCCTATGAAGAGGCCACTTGGAATTCTCTCTTCCATGGACCTAAATGCCTCCAATTTGAAGCTGCCAGCCACTAAAGAGAGAAACACTAAGCAGGTCTACTCAGAATCCTACTCAGGTCTATTCAATATAAGTTACTCCCAGGTATGTGCACTCAGGATTGCGTTGCCGATTAATTGTATGAGGTTTTATTGATTGTGTAAATTGGCATGTATTTGCATATGAGGGGGAAAGTTCTAATGCCAAAAAAGCAAACTTTCATTTTTTTTTAAAGATTCTGGTGTCAAAGGTGTCATCTCTGGGGCAGCAGGGTGTTCTTTCCCAAATGTTCCCCTTTTAAGTTGATGGTTGCCATCCAGAATTAATCATAATAATTACATTCTAAATTTGCTTCCCTGGAAACTGTGGACATCACTTTAGCTGACTAGAATGCTTCTCCTTCATTAACCTCGCTGATCAAACATTGTTCAAACTCCCCCCTCCAGATTTCCTCCTGAGCTGGGCTGTTCACAGGAAGGATTCCTTCCCTAGGGACACACACATTTGCAATGAGCAAAGTTCCCCCCCAGCCAAGAGGTTACTTCCTCCATCCTCATTTTGCCAAAGCATATGAGGTCTCCCCAACAGGACCCACATCTGGACAGGTTCTCAAGTGCAGGACTTCACATGCGCCAGAAAACTACGTTTGGATTTGCTGACTGCTTTGAGCTTCCTTTCAAACTGCCTGGCTAGGGCCTTCTGTTTCTTTTTGGAAAGTGAGAGAGTGTAGTTAGACACATCGGAAACAAAAAGTCCAACTGCTGTTCAAGACGTAGATTCCATCATTTGACATCAGGTTTAAGTGCCGAAATGTTACATGCATAGACAGCCACACTCTGAGGGAAACCCTTTTAACTGAATTGTTTGGTGATTCCTCAGCGGCGAGAGGTAGAGAACAATTCATAAAAAGCATCAAAACTGGCCGCCAGTTGTTCTACAGTTTTGTCCTCCAATGCTATCACAGACATCAGCTGCTCACTGACTAGCTGTTTTAGGCCATATCCATGGACTACTTGCTCTAGAGAATTTCTATGTACTTCAAAAGGCTATTTTCCAGTGAATGAAATGTAGATTACTGCTATTTTATGCACATTTCTAAGGACATAATTTCCCTTGAGTTCAAGGGTACTGCTTTGTTGTGTACAATGCACAGGACTGGATTTTTGGTGCGTGTGCAGAGAGAGTTGTCAACTGTCTAGAGAAGAAATGTCTTGTTCCTTTCATACAGGCTTAATGGATTTTATTTACTGGGTGATGTTATGTCATAAAAAGCTTCAGCTGCTGTGAGGCAAAGCACCCCTGACCTCCCCATAAGGGTTAATGTGAAGGGTAACAGGCTTTTTCCATCCTGCAAATGTTACTAATTGCTCTCTTGGCCTACACAGCCTTTTTCATCTTCAGAGTTGGAAGTGTGGTAATTAGCTTCTCATGAGAATCTGTGGCCCGTAGGATGGGAGGGGAAGAATCGGGGTGATGAGGTAATCTTCTAGAGGCTTCTCCCTAGAAGGTGTCCTGACCTAGCGTCATCATCACCGGATGTTGCTTGGCCAAAATAATGTATAATTGAGCTAAGGCCCAGAAGAAGACTAGCTTGTATTCTGTTGGACTAAAGGCCTCGACTATGATATGCTTGAATTGCAACTGCTAGCAATGTAGAGAAAGCCTGAGCTATGGCTTTTGACTCTCGGATTTAAGGTTTGGACCATCTAATGCAAGACTTGAAAAGTGTTGCATAGTTAAGCTAGTTTTCTTGTTATCCTGCTGCATGATTTTTAGATTAATGTGTTGCCTGTAGAGTAAAACTTTATCTTGACAGAAATTAAATAAAACTTCATAAACTTTTTTAAAACATAAAAGTCTGGTTACTTGTTAACAACTGCCCTGAGGACTTGTGAGGTTCAGCCTTGGACTCCTTGACAAAATTGACAATATTTAATGATTCTTATGAACATCAATTTGTGTATCTATTAAGACTTTTACAATATTGCTTAGGAAATTCTGACATTTTCAAGGGAAAGTCCAACATCCTCATATCCTCAATGAGTGCCCGGTTGATCACTCATTCCACGAATCTTCCTCAGGAGTAAACCTATAAGGTTGGAAGGTGTCAGCCTCTTGATACAATTTAACTTACAGTTTAACTTACAGTTTAACCTCTTTTTTACTTTCTTCAAATTATTGCAGCTTAACTTCTTTTTCATATTATCCTGAAACAAACATCGTTATTTAGAATAGAAAGAGACATGAAGCTGAATGGAATATAGTTTTGTTATAATTTTTTAAAAAATATCAATAATTTTTAACTTGAATGATTTTAAACTTACATCCAGTTCCATTGCAAGTGCTTGAATTAGGAGCAAGCCAATTAATTAATTTCTAGTAGTAGCAACCAGTCACTATTTTTATCTGCCGAGAAGCCTTCTTTTTTCAAATTGGCTGGTATTTGCTCTCCATTTCATGTGACACTACGCGTCGCTCTGGCAACGGGACTCCAAACAGACCCGTTGCCAGAGCGACGCGTAGCGTCACATCCTGGCGACGGCGGTGCAACGCGTATCGCTGTCCCCCGCGGCAGGGATCCTGTGAAGATGTGCAGATCCCCCGCCGCGGCTTGGCAGCCCTATGGAGGGAAGACCTGGAGAGCGCCTCCCCCCGGCGACTCCGAGGTGGGTGGGCCAGGGGGGCCCCTGGAAGGATCGGGGAGGCATTTAAATGCCTCCCCATGCCATTCCTGGCCTGTCCAAGGGCCAGCTTGCCCAGGCTCCCTGCAGCCGCGGGGCACCCAAGCAAGCCAAGGGAAGGCACAGGGTGTGGCCTAACATGCTAATGAGTTTCTGCTGTTGGGTGTGGCCTATTATGCTAATGAGTTCCTGTTGGGCTTTTTCTATAAAAGAAACCCTGGAAGACGGCATGGTATAGCCTGATCTCATCAGATCTTAGAAGCTAAGCAGGGTCAGTACTTGGAAGGGACACTAAGGAAGACTCTACAGAGGAAGGCAATGGGAAACCACCTCTGCTTCTCACTTGCCTTGAAATCCCTTTGCTGGGGTTGCTATAAATTGGCTGTGACTTGACACACTTGACACACACACACACACACACACACACACAAGCATATGCTAATGTTGTCCTTTTTAAAAGGCTCTTGCCTTCCTTCTGGCCACCCTAGAGGCAAGACTTGCCAAATGTCTGTTAATTTTAAGTGTCAAATATAGTTTACATTTACTACATGGTGCCTGGACCTCCCTGAATACCTTAAGACTAGGGTTGCCAGCTCTGTGTTAGGAAATACCTGGTGATTTTGGGAGTGGAGCCTGAGGAGGGCGGGAGTTGGGGAGGGGAGGGACTTCTGTGTGGTATAATGCCACGGAGTCCACCTTTCAAAGTGTCCATTTTCTCCAGGTGAACTAGTGTTGCCAAGTCTATCTTCGCCGGGAGCGGGGGGCTCCCAGCCGGCGTCTTGCACGTGCACACCGCACGCACGTCACCCAGAAGTGACGGGAGGACGCCAGGCACGCTGGGGGCAGGGCCACGGCCATACAAGGGAAAACCATAGAGTTTTCCCTTGTATGGCCGTGGCCCCGCCCCCAGCGTGCCCGGCATGCCCGCGTCACTTCCAGGTGACGCGCACGTCGGGGTGGAGTTCCCCCGGGGCCCGATCCGGCGGCGCCGGGGAATGGGCCTCTGGGGCGGGGTTTTCCCCGCCCCCCGGGGGGACTTGGGATCCCTAAGGTGAACTGATCTCTGTCGTCTGGAGACTAGCTGTAATAGTGGGAGATCTCCAGCCACCACCGGGAGGTTGACAACCCTATTTAAGGCCAACAGACATTTATTCAAGGTGTGAGCTTTTGTGTGCATGCACACAAGAGCTCATGCCTTGAATCAGGGGTCTTGTTGTAGAAAAAGAGCTGCCGGAGCTCATTAGCATAACTCATTAGCATAACTTATTTGCATATGCCGCGCCCCCTGACATCACCGGAAGTGACAGAAGGCCACACCTCCTGACGTCACCGGAAGTGTGTCAGAAGGCCCGGCTACTTACCCTCCTGCTTCATCCTCATTCCCAAACGGAATGAGGATCGAAGCAGAGGGCGGGGTAAAGAAGGGGGCGGGGCTTCACCACGTGACCGCCCCGCCCCCTAGAGGTTCTCTTCCGGAGCTCCGTACCTGAGAGCTCCCCCCCGACTAGAGCCCTGCCTTGAATAAACATTTGTTGGTCTTAAAGGCGCCACTGGACTCTAAATTTGTGCTACTGCTTCAGACCAACGCAGCTGACCACCTGGAACCACATTCACATTGTCTTCCTGACCCCGCACACTAACACTCTGCTATATATTTTCCCATGTGTGAGGAGTCAGCAGTTGTTACAGTGAACGAACGGCAAACATGCATTTGAGAACCAGTCCTAAGTGGAACCCTTCAGTTAAGATTTGCCGGAGTGGATAAACTTTAATTCAGGAAATTTCCCCATAGCTAATAACACGCGGCAACGGAGTCATCTAAAGCCCTCTCTGCAGCTTTAGATAACTGAAATGCATCCTTGGAATTAGCTATTCCCCATTTAATCTGAAGACTAGCCAAACAGAAAGGTGAATAATTGCCCCATAACACAGCAGGAGCAATCGCTACTATCAGTGCTTTATTGGGGAGGTACAACTGCGCTATCTCAGGAGCTCGGGAAAGGAAAGCTTTTATTGCAGTCTTGCACTCACTGATTCATGATGATTAAATCTAAATGAAATGAAGTGCTGCAGATTCATCTCCGGCTCTGTGACATGGACCTTCTTGCAAAAATGCAGATCTGGAAGCCCAAGGTCCCTATAAAAACCAGAGGTATTAACACACATTGCAGGAAGAAACTGGAGGCGATGAAGGCCTGTGCTAAAAAAAAGAAGAGATTGGATATATACCCTGCCCCTCACTACCCGAAGGAGTCTCAGAGCGGCTTCCAATCTCCTTTCCCTCCCTCTCTTCACAATAGACACCCTGTGAGGGTAGGTGGGGCTGAAAGAGCTCTTTCGAGAACTGCTCGTGAGAGAACAGCTCTGAAAGAATTTAGGACTGACCCAAGGTCACACCAGCAGCTGCATGTGGAGGAGTGGGCAATCAAACCTGGTTCTTCCAGATTAGAGTCCATGGTCCTAACCACTACACCAAACTGGCAGAGATAATTTTTCATTGGATCTATAGCAGAAACTGGTGTAACAATCTAAATATGGATGCTATTAATTCTATCCAGGGGTCATTTCGTAGAAAAAGAGCTAGGGGAACTCATTAGCATAAATCATTAGCATATGCCACACCCCCTGACATCACCGGAAGTGTGTCATAAGGCCACACCTCCTGACATCACCGCAAATGTGTCATAAGGCCACACACCCCGCCCCCAACGGTCCCGGCCGCCGGTGCCGGCCTTGCAGCTCCACTGCCGAGCCCCATGAGGGGCCCGGCGGTGGACCTGCAAGGCCGGCGGAAGTGCACGGAAGCCCCGCGAAGGCCCCCGGAAGTGGGGAGGCCGGAAGAAGGGGGCGGGGCTTTGTCATGTGCCCCGCCCCCCGTACCTCATTACCTCATTACCCCCGAAATGACCTCTGATGCTATCTTGTCTCCACTTCAGAATTTCTGTCTTGCTGTCTCAGACTCTTCTGAAGTCTAGCTCTTCATATCCTCTAACATTTCACAGATGAAAATACCCCTCGCACAGCAAGGATTAGTGCCTATCCCCCCCCCCTTACACTTTGTGGAAGGCTCCATTTGTATGACTTTTGGTGGCATCTGATTTGATTAACTAGCCACTTTCTCGACCATTCAGCTCTTGGTTCTTATTTCATATAAACAGATAAACAAATTTTTGGGGGGTGCTATTTTAACCAAGTGTTGTTAATCATGTTGTTAGTCATGCTGGAGAAGACCCAGATGCTGGGAAAGATTGAAGGTCAAAGAAGACGGGGACGCCAAAGGATGAGATGGTTAGACAGTGTCATAGATGCAACGAACATGCAGTTGAGCAAACTTCAGAGGACGGCGGAAGACTGGAAGGCCTGGCATGATCTGGTCCATGAGGTCGCGAAGAGTCGGACTCGACTGTGCAACTGAACAACAACAAAGTCACGCTGGAGACTTGTCAGCATCAGAAAAGTTGGCTATAAATATTTTTGACAAAATGAATAATCGAATACTAATGAAGAGAAATTTTCTAATCCAGAAAGCTGCACACCTGTCTAGCAACCCTAGGCTTCCTGGGTGGTTTCCCAATTCCCACCCAAGTACTAACGGGGCTGATCCAGTGTAGCCGCCAAGATCTGGTGAGAGTGGGTTAACCTGGACCATCCAGATCAGGGTTAAAAATGTTAAAAAGCACAGAGGTACCTAAACTTTGTCATGCAAACACAGTTGCCTCCTTACCACTGATGTCTTCTTCTCCCCAGCCCCTCTCCTGCTGATGGGCTAACAGCAGACCTGCTGCTGCTGAGCACTCCCAAAGCAATTTCACACTGGAAGCTGTTTTCTAAAGGAAATAGAACAGCTCAAACAACCCAGTGTCGGCTAAGTGATTTCACAGTAGGGGCTTCTGGCTTTTTAAACGGAAAATCTGGTGTTATAGCCGTACGATCCAGATGGCCTCCAGAATATGGAACGAAGCAAAGAAGAAGAAGAAGAAGACATAAATCACACAGCCACCACACTTGATTGAGATGGTGTTTCTTCCCAGGGAAACCTGGGATTCCTTGGAAGTGTATCCAGGGCTCCCTGAGGAGCAACCTAGTAATGGTAGAAAGCTTCCCCAAAAGAAAGCATGCCTACCACTACAGATCTCCCCCCTGCAATGCACTGCTGTATAGAAGTGCTATGTGTTAGGTTGCCAACTTTTGAACAGCGTCCTGTTGTTGTCCCTTCGACAATAGTCTCACTCATTTGGAAGGCTCTCCTCACAGAAGGATGCTTAGCATGGCACCTCCCATCGTCTTGCAATTGCCCTCAGGGAAGCCATTTTGTGATTGGCCCAGCCTCTCATGGCAGTCATTTTATGATGGCGCCCATCACAATTCCTCAAAATTCTAAAAATGCCCACAGGCTCAACAACATTGGGGACCCCTAATCTTCTAGCACACCTCTCTACCCAACATAATAGGCCCCCCAAAAATTTATGGCATGCCATCAAAAAACTGTTTCTTTACCACTGTCAACAAAACTTCTGTAAATTATGACAAAAAGGCCCCAAAGGTCACTTAATTCCTTCTAAATCCTCTCAGTGCCATTCAGAAATATATCACTGTCAGTAGCCAATTTATACATTTGGATGGAGAATGACAGGGGATGTTGGCAAATACTTTTTCTTCAGTAATGGCATTTTAGAAAATACTGTTTCTGGACTATGAATTATCATACCAACAGCAAGATGACTAGCATGAGTAATAGAACAGTGACCTCTTGGCTGAAAATTAAATGATCTGCCTGTAGTCATCGATGACCTTAGACTTCAACCCCACTGAGAAGTTGGTACGCTCGGTTTATAGTGGAATTAGCAGCTGCCTCCTCGAATGTAAAAGATTTAACCTAATTACAGCAGAACTTGCAGAATGTAGTTTTGCTGTTGATTTGCACTCGGTCTAATAAGGTGTTTGGCTCAGGAAACTGAGGCACCTATCTTCAAACCAAATCTCCCTTTCAAAACCCCAGTGAGGGCTAAATGGGGCTTACTTGGTGTTTCCTTCCACTTTCCTTCTCCAAAATGCACATTTGCTTGACACATTTGCTTTGCTTCATTGCTTTAGATCTTTATTTGAATTTAGATGGCTTTTTGCTGTTGATGTTGTTTTAGTTCACTTACAGTTTAATTGCCAGAAGGGAATCCCCCCCCCAGAAGCCCACTGAAGACAGTAGAAGGACATCTGCTATTGTCAAAACCTGGAGGATGTCCATACTTAATCTGTACTTGGAGGATACGAACTCTCGTAATGACCTAAGATGAGTCTGCTGGATCAGAGCAATGTTTCATCCAGTCCACCATCCTTTCCACTACTGGCCAATTACTTTATGTTTCTTGTACTCTTGTTGTAGCAGGGCACTTTACAAAATGCACTGTTTGGGTCTGGTTTATTTCTCCAGCTCTGGTAAAGCTCAGGGTTAAACTGGAATGGCAACAAGTAGATGCTATTACTTGGGGCGATTTCTCACTAGAGCTGCCTCGCAGCACAGCGCCGTTTGCCCCAACACAAACATGTCAATTTCACACCCGAGGCTGCGGGGCTGCATTTGACTCAGAGCTTCGCCCAATTTCCTTTGCAGTTTCATGATCCTCAAAAACCAGGATCACGAAACTGCAAAGGAAATTGGGCGAAGCCCCGAGTCAAAATGCAGCCCCGGAGCTTCGGGGGTGAAATTGACATGTTTGTGTCGGGGCAAGCGGTGCTGTGCTGCGAGGCAGCTCTAGTGAGAAATCGCCCTTGGTGCTCCAAGTAATGGCCAGGAGAGTCAAAAGCCACCAGGGGTCACCAGACAAAGATTCCCTTCTCCTCCCCGTTTCTTAGGTCCAACTCAAACATCCTGTGAAAGTAAATGACAGAGCGTTGCCACCCTTCCAGTAGGACCTGCATTTCAACTGACTTCCAGGCCACAGAGAGCAGTTCCCCTGGAGGAAATGGCAGCTTCGCAGGGTGCACTGTATGGCGTCACTTCCTCGCTGACCTCCCTCCTCTCCCCAGAGTCCACCCTCCCCAGGCACTGCACCCAAATCTCCCGGAATTTCCCATGCCCAAGCTGGCAACTCTAAAATTGCATGATTCACCCAGCTCTATGGGTTCCCAGGACAGCAAGGCCCACTGGAATTTTGCATCCCCATCCCTGATCCTCTGAGCAACCCTTGGAAAAGCAGAAGATGAGGCTTCCTATTAGGGCTGCCAGCAATCCCGTAGAAGAGGGGCAAGGACAGGAGGGAATGATGCTACACCCGCAGCGTGACATCTAGGGTTGCCAATCCCCAGTTGGGGGCGAGGGATCCCCTGGTTTGGATGCCCTCCCCACCACTTCAGGTTCATCTGAAAGTGTGTGTGGGGGAATGGCCACTGGGCACTACATTATACTCTATGGAGACCGGTCCCCATAAGGTATAATGGAGGATTGATCTGTGGGTATCTGGGGCTCTGGGGCCCCTGTTTTTTGAGGTAGAGGCACCAAATGTTCAGCATAGCTGGTGGTGCCTCTCCTCAACCCTCCCCCCAAGTATCAAAAGGATTGGGCCAGGGTGTCCAATTCTATGAGCCCCAAAAGAAGGTGCCCATATCCTCCACTATTTCCAATGGAGGGAAGGCATTTAAAAGGAATGCGGTCCCTTTAAGTGAGACGGCCAGAACTCCCTTTAGAGTTCAATCACACTTCTTCCCTCCCCTTCCCCAAAGGCTCCTGGAAAGCCCTCTGCTGGCTTGTCAGTCTCACCTGGCAACCCTACTGACATCACTTCTGGCAAACACCCAGAAGAAACTTCATGCCACTGGTGTAGCATTAGTATGATGCTCTAGGAGTGTTGTCTTGGAATCACACCAGTAATATGAGGCTACTTCTGGGAATTCACTGGAAGTGACACAAGGCCTCTTTAAAAATTATTTTCCCCCAATTACTCGCAACTTAACCTACCTAACAGGGTGGTTCTGTGAATAAATCTGAGGGGACAGAAAATCCCATTTAGACTGAACTGTATTTTTGGAAGAAGAGAGAAATAAAAAGTTAAAGGACCTAACATAGAGCTCTGTTTTTTAAGCACAGTTCCTTGTTTGGAAATGGAAACACTACTGACCTACATTCGAGTCCAGCAGCGCCCTTAAAGACCAGCAAGACTTCCATGATGTAACCTTTCAAGAGTCTAAGCTCCCTTGGCCAGATACAAGTAGGAAGGACCAAGGGACCTTCGACTCTCCACAGCGTCTACCTTGGAAACCTTGGCCCCGGTCACACGAGAGGTTTTGGGCCGGTAGAGGGACGGAACGGGGACGCAGCAAACGTGCACGATCCCACAGCAACATCTGGGAATCGTGCTGCTTGCGTCCCCGATCCGCCCCTTCCACCCAACCCCCCGCACCAAAACAGAACCACCTACCTTGGTGGTTCGTCCGAGAAGTGAGCCCCAAGCCCGGCCGTGGGTTCACCGGCGCGTCCTTGCGCCGGCGCATCCCCGCCCCCTGGCCGAACTGCGCATGTGTGAGCATGCGCAGTTTGCCAGCCTCCCCTTCCCACCGTAGCTGGCAGCCCTAGTCAAGTAGTACCTTAGCATCTGATCGTGCCGGGGAGAAAAGGCACCGCGGCTCAGGGGATCCGTGGGATCCCGCCGCGGCGTCCCAACTTTGGTGTGGCAGGGGCCCTTGTTGGTCTTTAAGATGCTACTGAACTCTTCCACTGCAGACCGACACGGCTACCCACATGAAGTTATTGACCAATGACAGTGCTGCGGACAAAAATAAAAGTTTTAACAATAATTGTGCATTAAATGTACTAGAAGAAATAAGCAAGGCGGGATATAAATTGAAAATAAGAAAGAAAAGAAAAGAAAAGAAAAGAAAGAAAAGAAAAGAAAAGAAAAGAAAAGAAAAGAAAGAAAGAAAGAAAGAAAGAAAGAAAGAAAGAAAGAAAGAAAGAAATGTATTTAGCTAACTATGTCCCATAACACCCACAAAATGGCCTGGACTCAGCATATGTGTAGGCATGGTGCTTCCCACAGGATATAGGGTTGCCAGCTCAGGGTTGGGAAATACCTGGAGATTTTGGGGATGGAGCCTGAGGAGGGCAAATTTGGAGACAGGGGGTACTTCAATGGGGCACAATTAGGGTTGCCAGGTCTGGGTTGGAAAATACCTGGAGACTTTGGGGGTGGATCCAGGAGAGGGTGGGGTTTGGGGAGGGGAGGGGCCTCAGCATGGTACAATGCCATAGAGTCCACCCTTCAGAGCAGCCATTTTCTCCAGGGGAGCTGATCTCTGTCACCTGGAGATCAGTTGTAAAAGTGGGAGATCTCCAAGCCCCACCTGGAGGCTGGCAAGCCTAACAGCTCAACATCGCACAGCAAAATTTATGGAAGAGTAGGGGCTTTAAACTTAGACTCCTGTGGTCCAGTGGGCTCATTGCTCCATCACATTGGCTAAGGATGACCCGGTAAGACTAGGCATCTGCTATTGCAGCATGGTCTTCTCAGAAAGGCTACCAGGCAGTCTTATTGCTGAAGTTTTTGATGTGTCATTAAAACCTTTCTATCTGTTTTTATTTGATTTAGTTGGGATGACCCTTCCTGGGGGTGTGGTAATACTGCTGTTTTATTGTTGCTGTTGGTTCTTTTATTTAGATTTATATTTTCAGTCACTGCCAGTGGCAAGTCCCCTTCCTCCTCCTCTGGGAGATTTGCAGTGCCATCCTAAGCAGAGTTACGCTCTCCTAAGTTCCACTGAAGTTAATGGGTCTTAAAGGGCATAACCCTGCTTAGGATGACAGTGTTGGAGGCTGATAAACAATACTGTAATGAGGCCACTCTGATTGAAACAGCAGCAGGTTCCTTTGATGGTGGCTATAAGACGCTCCAGGTTGAAAGACGGTGACTGAACGTTGTCTTTCCCCATCGCTGTTTCAGATACCCAGCACATTATAATGCTTCATAACCAGGGGTCATTTCCTGTGGGAGCGCACAGGAGCAGAGCTCCGGCAGTAAGGAGCCCAGGGGGTGGGCACATGCAACAAGCCCTGCCCCCTGCTCCCAGAAGCCCTCAGTCGGGCCACGAGGAGCAAGAAGCAGCCAGGTAAGTTGCAGAGCCCCCCCCCCCGGCCCGCCTTCAGGTACAAGCTCTCCCTCCCCTGTGAGGGCAGATCTGTGCATCCCCCCCCCCCATACCTAGCAATCCAAAACAGTCCAGTGGTACCTTTAAGGCCAAGTTTTATTCAGGTACAAGTTCTCCCTCTTCTGCCAGGACAGATCTGCACGTCCACCCCCCCAATAGCTAGCAATCCAAAACAGTCAGTGGGTGTTGCCTTCTGACACACTGCCGGTGATGGCAGGGGATATGCAAATAAGTTATGCTAATGAGTTATGCTAATGAGCTCCTGCACCTCTTTTTCTACGAAATGACCCCTGTTCATAACCAAGGGTGAGTCATAAAAGAGGGGTTTACCCTACAGAAATCCGAAGTCCTTTCGGCCACACTCCTTATTAAATCTTTAGTATTCAAGAGGAATCTTGACACTAATTAAATGGACATGTCACGATTTGCCCTCCTCCTGAGGAATTCCAGCAGACACATGCAAATGAACTGGAGGAGACATTTGACGATGACTTTGGAAAAAAATGGTGAGCTTCAGCCTCTGGAGAGCATCTAGCTTGGTATTCTCTTGACTAAAAGGTCTTTCAGCTGACTTATTGGTCAGGCCTGTTGCTCATAGCAACCCACGGTGATTTACACAACAGCCACTGAGATGAAAAAGCAGATGCGTAGAGTACAGTGTGATAATGCATCCTGATGGGTTTGGAAGCTTCATAGTTAAAAAACAATGGGGGGGGGCATTTAACAATACAATTGCAACCAGGGCGCTCTCTCTCTCTCTCTTAAAAAAAAGAGGTATGGAAACTCTCAAGAGGGAAATGAAGTTTGCAATCTGTATACTGAAAACGCATGAACTTTAATAAAACGTTTTAAAAAGACTTTTGACTAAGAGGTTCTGGAACTGTATTCTGGCACATTCCCCCGGGGAAAAAAAGCTCTTATTGTAATCAGAATTACACCCTTCTAAGTTCATGACAAAAGCAGGGCTATTTTGGGGCAGGAACGCACAGGAACGGAGTTCTGGCTGGCTCCCGAGTTGGCCACGCCCAGCAGGAACTCATTAGCATAATAGGCCATACCCAATAGCAGAAACTCATTAGGATTGGCTACATTAGGGGTGTGTGGCCTAACATGCAAAGGAGTTAAAAAAGCCCTGGGTTTTGACAACAAACAAGGTAAACAGAATAAGAAGGGAAAGGTGGGTGTGTCTGGATGACCACACTTCTGGTAACGTGGGGGTGTGGCCTAATGGGCTAATGAGCGGTGCTGTCAGGGTGTGGCCTAATATGCTAATGAGTTCTTGCTGTTGGGTGTGGCCTATTATGCTAATGAGTTCCTGCTGGGCTTTTTCTACAAAAAGAGCCCTGGACAAAAGTATCCATTTGAGTCTAACTTTTGAACAACTGTGTATGCAAAGTCCTCATTTAGAGGCGGCGGCTTATTTTGTGGTTATCTTCCCTTAGCAGGTGAAAGTTTTGTTGGCGGAGTGTAGATATGCAGTAAAGTGGAACACAAGCCGTTTAAAGAGCAGAGTCGGTTTATTAAGAAGAGAACAAACGTTGTAAGAAGGAGGAGAGAGAACGAGAAGTCTGACTGCCTAACTAACTAGAAGGGAGTCAGTAACAAACAGAGCTCAGCAGAAACAGGAAACCCCCCAACCGAGCCAATCAGGAGACAGGAAGGAGACGATTTGAAAATAGTAGGAGTCTCTAATCTCACTAAGCTAACTAGTTGTCCCCTCTGTTGCCCCCTGCAGGATGTTCATGCCATCTTCTTTATCTGTGCTTGGTAGACCTTGCATATCCCAACAAGTTTGCTGTCATCTTCTTACAGCAATATTAACTCCCAACCTTCTTTTAACTGTGGCACACTTCCTTAAGAAAATTAGAATCGGAATGGCATTGCTTGAACCCCCAAACGTTTTGCAAGAGTAACAGACCTATTCAGGGCTTTCTTTGTAGAAAAAGCCCAGCAGGAACTCATTAGCATAATAGGCCATACCCAACAGCAGGAACTCATTAGCATATTAGGCCACACCCTGGCAGCACAGCTCATTCGCATGTTAGGCCACATCCCCATGTTACCAGAAGCGTGGTCATCCAGCCACACCTACTTTTTGCTTCTTATTCTCTTTATCTTGTTTGTTGTCAAAACCCAGGGCTTTTTGCATGTTAGGCCACACCCCCTAATTGTAGCCAATCCTAATGAGCTCCTGCTGGGCGTGGTCAACTTGGGAGCCAGACGGAACTCCGTTCCTGTGCGTTCCTGCCCAAAAATAGCCCTGGACCTATTGTACTTATATCCCACTTTTCCTCCACAAAGCTCCTGGTAGCATCTTGCTTCCATTTTATCCTCACAACAATCCTGTCAGGTAGATTAGGTGGAGAAAGATCGACTTCATATGAAAACCAGCATTCCCCACTCCAAATTCTCTACCACAATACTGAGCACAGGTGCTGCTGAATTTTTCCACACGCATACTCAGGCTACGTGCCTGGAAATCATCATCTTCAGTGCCATACAAGGACCTCAGGTTCCTGAATCCTTTTCTGGCTCTGATGGTTCAACTGAACCAGAGATTGCTCCCCTCTCTTTTCCAGTCTAGCTGCTGCCCAGGACCAGATTAAGCCACGCTGAGGCCCTAAACCATGTCAAGTTTAAGAGGCCCCAAAGCATAAATATCTGGTAATTTAATATTTTTTAGTAATTTCTTTGCATTTAGAGGCCCCTCAGAATCCAAGGTCCTAAACTGTCATTTAGTTAGAGCTAGATTTGGCTCCAGTGCAGGGTTGCCAACCCCCTGATGGAGGTGGGGTTTCCCCCATTCCCCCCCCAAACCGCTGCCGGCCAGTTGGCCAGTGAGGGGAGCCCAACCCCTGAAGAGCCCGGGTGGAGGTGACATCATCGCACCGGGCACAGCATACGGGGGACACTGTAGCATTTGGGTAAAAACTCTGTGGTCAACATAGAGTTTTTACCCAAATGCTAGAGCGTCCCCCACACAATGTACCCAGTGTGATGATGTCACTTCTGGGTGATGTCTCTACAGTGCATGTGATTTGCACACACTCCAGAAGACTCCAGGAGCTGAGCTGGAGCCCCTCCCCCCAGGACACAGCTAAGACCTGGCAGCCCTAGTCAAGTAGTACCTTACTTAGTTTGTGAATAACTCCAGTTGCTGCCACATCCCTGATGCAACTGCTTTTAATTAAGATTAGTGTCAGATCTCAGAAATTTAATCAATGCTGATCTCTGAGCTAGAGCTAGAGGCCTCAGATTTCTCCTTATCACCTTTTTTTTGGGGAGTATTTTTAAAAATGTATTGAAGTACTTAATCCTGCTTCCATATAATTCAAACAATACATAACATAGCATACATTACACACCACAATACATCGAATGCATCTTTCCCCATTCCCTTTTCCCCCTTCCCCCCTCAAAACGACCACCAATAATTCCTTATTTTATATCTTTAACCATAAGCACACCTTTTGGAATTTAACCAATATTGACCCTGTTCACACGGAGGATTTGCCACGGTGAAGGCACGAATGGCAGGCAGATTATCGGTGCGTGATCACACCGCAACATCTGGGAAGCGTAGCACACCCGTGGGCAATCTGTGGCATCCCGCCAAAGAGGCGCGGTAAAAAACTACCTAGGAAAGTGCAGTAGTATCCGGAAAATGCGGGGCAAGGGTGGGCGTCTGATCGCAGGAGCGCTAGTATCCCGTGGCTTCTGTCCGAGTCCCGTCGCAAACCACATGGTTTCCCTAAGCGCATGCGCACGAACACTAAACTGGAAGCAGTGCTGCTCCGTGGAACTGCGCATGTGCACAAACATGGAATGCTTGCCGCGCGGCTTCTTTGCCAGCTCCATCATCACCGTGTGATCGTGAGCTTCCTGCCGCAGCGCGAAGACTCGGGAGACCGTGTGACTGAGCTAACGCGCTTTATTTTCCCCCGGGGCAAATAGCCACGCCTCACCCCCACGTTATCTGGTCTGTGTGACCATTATTGCTTTTACCCATCTTATATACTCATACCACCTCTTCTTGAATTCCACAATCTTATCCTCACCTAGCCTTTTCTGTTTTAATATCATTAATATATCCGACTGTACCCATGCATACAAATAACCATTCCATCTGTCTATAGTCCATTTTGCAGCATCTTTCCAGCCAAGCGCTATAACCGCATGGCCAGCTAAGATCATAGCTTTAAATAGGTCCTGATATGATTTGTCTATTTTATAGTTTCCTAAAATTCCCATGAATAGTATTTTCGCTGATAACTCCACTTTAACCTTACATACTTCCTCCACCTTTTCCAGGATCTGTTGCCAGAATTTAACCACTTTAGAACACTCCCACCAAAGATGTACTTCGACCCCTGCCACACGCAGGGGAAAAGGCGCTTGAAGGCGCGGCTTTTAAAAGCCGCGCCAATGTTGACACGGCGCGGCGGGATCCCACGGATCCCCGGCCGTGCCGCCTTTTCTCCCCGGCGCGATCAAACGCCGGGGAGAAAACACGCCCTACCCGGGGGCCGGCCGAACTGCGCATGTCCGAGCATGTGCAGTTCGGCTCCGGCCCGGGGTTGTGCCATCGCAAAAGACGCGGCGCGATCAAACGCCAGCTTGCCGCGCCGCGTCCTCTTGAACCACCCAAGGTAGGTGGTTCATTTTGCGGCGGTTCTTCCCGGGTTTGGGCCAGTTCGGGTGCGGAAGCAGGACGCTTCCCAGATGTGGTGGTGTGATCGCGCCGGTTTGATCCGGCCCCGAACTGGCCCGCTCCCGGACCAAATCGCCGCGTGTGGACGGGACCATAATAGCCCTTTTCCTTTTCACAGTGCCAACAATTGGACGTCATTGCCTTGATCGTATAAGATAGTTGAGCAGGCATTCTATACCATTTCAAAATCAATCTCATCTCAATTTCTCTAAATTTCTCCATTTTTATATCACTAACACATCTCATTATTTTATTTATCTCGTCTTCTGATAACGTTACATCTTTCTCCCATTTTGACTGAATTGATTTCTCCTTGTCACCGAATCTCAAGTGCTTGAGTCCCATCTCTCATTTCTATCCCCCTCTCCTGTCTGCTCGGCACAGCAGTATCCTGCTCGCCTGCCTTCCAGAATAGCTCTGCTTTTGTTCTCCACCATTTTACAGCCCCCTTTTGTCCACAAAGTACAAGCAAATGGCTTGTCCCATGCTCTGCAGGTTGCTCCCCGTTGTGTGTGTAACCTCTGACTCCATCTCTACTTCACAGCACACTGGAGCAGAAAACAGAACAGCAAACAGGACCAACTGCTCATATAAAGCAACAACAACAACAACAACAACAACCCTCATGAAATCGGTGAGGCAGGCAGTACTCTGATAGGTGGAAACTGAAAATGACAGAAAACCCTAACAGGGTTATCCTCTAACTTCTGCTAACACTTATGGTTGGAAGATGTTGCTGTCAGTTAGGCTGTCTGATGAGTCAAACTTTCTTCTTTCTGCCTCTTGAAGGGCGGACAGTGCAGGCACCAGAAGACTCAACAGGTTTTTTTCTGTCCCCCCCCACGCCAGGGCTCTTTTTGTAGAAAAAGCCCAGCAGGAACTCATTAGCATAATAGGCCACACCCAACAGCAGAAACTCATTAGCATATTAGGCCACACCCCCTGACTGCACCACTCATTAGCCTATTGGGCCGCATTCCCATGTTACCAGAAGTGTGGTCATCCAGCCACACCCACCTTTTGCTTCTTATTCTGTTTACCTTGTTTGTTGTCAAAACCCAGGGCTTTTTTGTAGCAGGAACTCCTTTGCATGTTAGGCCACACACCCCTAATGTAGCCAGTCCTAATGAGTTTCTGCTGTTGGGTGTGGCCTATTATGCTAATGAGTTCCTGCTGGGTGTGGCCAACTTGGGAGCCAGCCGGAACTCCATTCCTGTGCGTTCCTGCCCAAAAATAGCCCTGCTCCCACCAAAGAACTGTTGTGATTTTTAGCAATAAATATATGAAAGGCAAGGGGATTTGGTTGGGATCATTGCTAGTTTTCCTACTGCACATGCTCAGGGCTTTTCTGAATGCTGGACTTAATCCTTATTTTCTTGGGAGTTGATCCACAAACATTGGAATCAGTCTGGGCACAGCTGTTCCACACGTCTGCCCTCCCCATTCATTCTCACAGTTATGGGGTCAGTTTATTTTCTTCTGTGCGTGCCTTGAATAATGAGGGTTTTCCAGGGAGCGTGCTGTCGTCATCAACGGTGTCACAGTACTGTCCCTTTATAAAAAGACTCTAAAATATTAGTATATCAATTAGGGTTGCCAGGTCTGGGTTGGAAAATACCCAGAGACTTTGGGAGTGGATCAGGGAAAGGGCGGGGTTTGGGGAGGGGAGGGGCCTCAGCATGGCACAAGGCCAGAGAGTCCACCCTTCAAAGCAGCCATTTTCTCCAGGGGAGCTGATCTCTGTCAGCTGGAGATCAGTTGTAAAAGCGGGAGATCCCCAGGCCCCACCTGGAGGCTGGAAACCCTAAAATCAATGGAGCATTGAAACAATAGGCTAGGCAGGTTCTTTGATTCCCAGCTTTAATTTGTTTTTTTTTAAAGTAAGTTTCCAGCTGCTTCCCTCATGGAGATATGCCCTTTTCTTTATATCTCCTCCAGGAAGGGGAATAAAGACTTACTTTTTAAAAATGACAACAGGGAATTCAGAGAACCTCCTAAGCCTATTGTTACAATGCCCCAGTGGTACATCAATGCTTTAGGGCCATTGAAAAAGAAATAAAAAAGAATTTCCTCATATTCAGGGTTGGAGGGAAGGGGGAATGAAACAGAAATATAGAGCAGGGAGTCCAACCGACTGCACAATGCAGGAAATTCAGAGCTACCCCCCTCACCCAGTGAAGAAGAGTTGGTTTTATACCTTGCCCTTCACTACCTGAAGGAATTTCAGAGTGGCTTACAATCACCTTCCCTTCCTTTCCCCACAACAGACACTCTGTGAGGTAGGTGGTGCTGAGAGAGCTGTGAGAGAGCTGTGATTGACCCAAAGTCACCCAGCTGGCTTTCTATGGAGGAGAGGGGAACCAAACCCAGTTTCTCCAGAATAGAGTCCACTGAACCACTACACCAAACTGGCTCTCATTTGTGAGTGAGTGATTTGGCCACCACAGACCAATCATTGAACAGTGGGCTGGAAGTGGGTGGGACAAAGAAAACCGACATTACACACGAGGGAAAGCTGATTCAAAATCAGCCCCCAGAAAAACATCGAGGTAAAAGTGGTCTCAAGACAATCGGGGAAAAAACAGGAAAAATAAAATAAAATACCTGAAGTGAAAGCTAAAGGCACAAAATGTGCGCAAAAATCAGGGGATAAACCAAAACAATATGGGGCCACAATCAACCCCCCCCCCCCAAGGAAAAAAATGTGGGAAAGCCCTTACTGAGTGACTTGACCAACTTTTAATGAAGATATGGTAAATATTGCCCACTGTTGAACACATAAAGAAAACTGTTTTCAAAAGTTTAGAAGAGAGTGATCTCTCCCTCTGGGTTTTGCATATAAATCCTCCACTATGGCTGAATAGATGTGCTTCAGAATGAGTAATGCTTAGCATTTATGTTCTTGCTTTTAGCGTGTACAAAGCACGTCACCTACATTTACTCAGCTCTGTGTGGCTGCTGATGGGGTTCTGAATTCTTAGCTAAATGAAGTATGAACCGGGTCCTTTCCAGCTCTCACTCTTAGCTGCTATATTGTGAAATCATTCAGTTGTGAAACTTTAATTCCTAAGTGGTACTGATGGTATTAGCCTTAAAAGGATCAGAAGAAGAAGAAGAGATTGGATTTATACCCCGCCCTTCACTACCCAAAGGAGTCTCAGAGCAGCTTGCAAACTCATTTCCCTTCCCCTCCCCACAACAGACACCCTGTGAGGTAGGTGGGGCTGACAGAGCTCTGACAGAAACTGCTCTTCTTCAAGAACAGCTGTGCCAGAACTATGGCTTGCCCAAGGTCATCCAGCAGGTGCAAGTGGAGGAGTGGGGAATCAAATCCGGTTCTCCCAGATTAGAGTCCGCGCACAAACCACTACACCAAAATACTATGTGTGATAACTGACTTATCTTAACCTTAATCTGTAGAACTGAGTGGCCCCTGAAATACAGAGGTTGGACCTCCCTGTGGTCCTGATCTGGTTTTTCCTAACTGGCATTTTCTATTGCATAACAAATAGACTGTGGCCAGGGAGGTGTAAAGTCTGCATTACACATATTAAAATTCCGTAAACAAGAAAAGCTAATTCTACGACTGGCATTAAATTCTGCAAGTTTATTTTATCTTGTATGATGTATTCTGCCTAATTTAATCTATCTACTATCTACTCTGTTCTCCTCTCTCACCCCTTGGATATGAGTGGAAGCATATCTTTCTCATCTACTCAAGATATTCAAGCCAAGTACATCACCTAGAACTGGAGAGGGGCCATGGTTCAGTGGTAGAGCATCTGCTTGGCATGCAGAAGGTCCCAGGTACAATCCTTCCCTGTTGTCTCCAATTAAAAGGATCAGGTAGTAGGTGATGTGAAATACCTCTACCTGAGACCCTGGAGAGCTGCTGCCAGTCTGAATAGACCAGTGGTGGCGAACCTATGGCACGGGTGCCAGAGGCGGCACTCAGAGCCCTCTCTGTGGGCACGCGTGCCATCGCCCCAGCCAGGCCCAGACCGTCATTAAAGTGTCGAATTCTCGGCCAAATAATTTTAAGTAAATGAAAGCATTTGGGATTGCTTTCCTTACTTTGTTTGGATCATCTTATGTTAATGTATGAGTTGTTTTTTCTAAACTGAAACCTCAGTATTCAGGTTAAATTGCCGTGTTGGCACTTTGCGATAAATACATGGGTTTTGGGTTGCAGTTTGGGCACTTGGTCTCTAAAAGGTTCACCATCACTGGAATAGACAATACTGAGCTTGATGGACCAATGGTCCAGTTTAATATAAAGTAGCTTCATGTGTGTCCACGAGAACCTTTGCTCAATTGCCTCATCCTGTGAGAATGTGGGTACCATGGAGCTGTCTCATTGGGAGCAGTGTTCCCTGTAAGCTGAGCTAGTGTGAGCTAGCTCACAGTTTTTAAAGCCTCCAGCTCACACATTTTTTGTCTTAGCTCAGGAAGGATGGCAGTAGCCAAATCGCACACTCACCACTTTAATGCCAGTTGCTAAGGTAACCAAAACAGTGCATGTACTCTCAGCAGAAGGGCTTTTCTGTGTTCACATTTTCCTCCCTTGTAAGTTCTTGTTTTGTTTTCTTGGGCCCCCCCCCCCCCTGTACTGCACGTCTTTTTCTCTCTCTAGTGGTCAATTCGATACTATACCAGTTTATGTCCAGCATATATCCCTGCAGATTTAATCTGCGGGTTTTTATGGCAGAGATAAACTGGTGCATTATCGAATCAACCACTAGGGGGAACAAAATACATGCAGGACAGACCCCCCCCCCCCAAAAAAGAAACAGGTACAAAGGAAAATAAAGAATGTAGAAAAGCCCGAAGACAGGGCTCTTCTTGTAGCAGGAACTCCTTTGCATATTAGGTGACACACCCCTAATGTAGCCAATCCCCCAAGAGATTACAGTAGCCCCTGGAAGAAGAGCTCTGTAAACTCTTGGAGGATTGGCTACATTAGGGGTGTGTCACCTAATATGCAAAGGAGTTCCTGCTACAAAAAGAGCCCTGCCGAAGAAAGAATCATGTGAGAGTCTGCAAAGCTCTGCTGGGCATCCATGACTTGTTGCAGCCCAGTACTGAAAGAGCGGTGGGAGCGGACAAGAAGGAAATGCTGTGGCTTCAGCAGCCCTCTCAGAGATCCAAAGAGGCTCAGGACCACTTCAATATTTTGAAGCCCCTAGCAACAACAATAAGGCTGACATGATGCACTTTAAAACAAATCAGGAAATTTGTCAGATGCCAAAAAATTAAGGGTTTAAATCTGAAGCCCTCTTTGAGCTTGAAATCCAGGCCTCATGATGACCTCCTGTCCTCTTCCCCCCACTCAGCCCTGGCAGTCATAGGAAGGATGAAGGGAGAGAGTTGTGGGGAAAAGATGTTGGGGTTCTGTTGTATAAAATCTAGGTTATTTTCTATGAACCCATGTTGTGCAATTCAAGAACTAGCAGGGGGTTGAGCAGCAAAACTGTACCTTGTTTGGTGTAATAACATTCCTTGCAATAGCCCTGCCTGCATATAACAATAACAGCAGCAACTCAACTCCAGACAACAGTGCTGCTTGGAAAAGCAAGAATCCTGAGAAGAGACGTTGGCAATTCCCAAGAATTTGGCTAGATCTCAACAGGGCTTTTTTGTAGAAAAAGGTCCAGCAGGAACTCATTAGCATAATAGGCCACACCCAGCAGCAGAAACTCATTAGCATATTAGGCCACACCCCTGACTGCACCACTCATTCATCTATTGGGCTACATTCCCATGTTACCAGAAGTGTGGTCATCCAGCCACACCCACCTTTTGCTTCTTATTCTGTTTACCTTGTTTGTTGTCAAAACCCAGGGCTTTTTTTGTTGCAGGAACTCCTTTGCATGTTAGGCCACACACCCCTAATGTAGCCAATTCTAATGGGTTCCTGCTGTTGGGTGTGGCCTATTATGTTAATGAGTTCCTGCTGGGTGTGGCCAACTTGGGAGCCAGCCGGAACTCCGTTCCTGTGCGTTCCTGCCCAAAAATAGCCCTGGATCTCAAATTGCAGAACACCATCTGCCAGTCAAATATCTGACTGTGACAATTATTAACAACAACAACAACAACAACACCCCCTGTATATTGCAGATGACAGGAAACAACTTTCCTAAGAGCTACTGAAGGAGCTGTTGGCAAACATGAGATCTGAGCCAGCACCCTTCAGGGTCAAAGTTTATTCTCCCGGCCACTGGACTACTCTAGCTCTCACAGAGTTAATTAATCTCAGGAAGCTTTTCCAGGTTCCGTTCTGACAGTTCCCATTTCTCTCAGGATGACTGGACTGAAAAGTCTTCCTCCCCGTCAAAAATAATAATAACAATAGGTTACATTTCAGAGAATCCTCCACACGCCCATAATTGAGAAAGTAAATTCGGAGGAACCTCATTGCACTGGGTCAGCAACTTAATTCTCCTCAGACTCTCACCCTAAATCCATCCAGCAATTTGGAACAGTTCCAGCTGGCTCTAGGGGATTCTGACTAAGTTTTCTTGCTGTTGCTGTTTCCTTTTGATTAAATGGCTCTCTGTTGGACCAATATTTCTTGAGAGCAAACCTCTCTCTCTCTCTTTTTTTTTTGAAGGCTTTGGCGTAGGAGGAAGATAGGCAGTGCTTGGGAGGGATTCGGGTTTCTTTCTTGGCAGAGACTGGAAAAGCTCTGAAGGCGTCCCAAGATAAATTAATTAAGGGGGGTGGTGGGGAATGCTGTCCTGGATTTCAGCACTGGCAAATGAGAGCATGACAACTATACGTCTACACAGCTGAGCATTCTTCATGTCACCCGGTACTGTATTACTATAACACATGCGGAAGAGAAAGGTGGGAGGAGAAGCGTCAGACAAGCTGCTTTCACATTGGGGAAGGCCAGCCTCACCATTATCTGGCATCTCTGTCTTCTAGATTTTTATTATTTCAGATCGATAGCAATTAATCTACTCCTGGAATGAAGTCTGAGAAGAAAGTAGTAAAGAGAAAAATGATGCAGTCTTCAGCTGCCGCTTTCAGTAATATCAGGCTGGTTCACACTGGAAAGGCAAATCACATAACCAGATTAATTTATTTAACTTAGTATATTTTTACCCTGCCCTCAGGACAGCATACATGGTTTTCTCCCCATCTCTGGCTTATCTTTACATAAAAACATAAGAGATGCCAATGTTGGATCAGGCTAAAGCTCCATCCAGCGGTCAGCAACTTAATTCTCCTCAGACTCTCACCCTAAATCCATCCAGCAATTTGGAACAGTTCCAGCTGGCTCTAGGGGATTCTGACTAAGTTTTCTTGCTGTTGCTGTTTCCTTTTGATTAAATGGCTCTCTGTTGGACCAATATTTCTTGAGAGCAAACCTCTCTCTCTCTCTTTTTTTTTTGAAGGCTTTGGCGTAGGAGGAAGATAGGCAGTGCTTGGGAGGGATTCGGGTTTCTTTCTTGGCAGAGACTGGAAAAGCTCTGAAGGCGTCCCAAGATAAATTAATTAAGGGTGGGGTGGTGGGGAATGCTGTCCTGGATTTCAGCACTGGCAAATGAGAGCATGACAACTGTATGTCTTCACAGCTGAGCGTTCTTCATGTCACCCGGTACTGTATTACTATAACACATGCGGAAGAGAAAGGTGGGAGGAGAAGCGTCAGACAAGCTGCTTTCACATTGGGGAAGGCCAGCCTCACCATTATCTGGCATCTCTGTCTTCTAGATTTTTATTATTTCAGATCGATAGCAATTAATCTACTCCTGGAATGAAGTCTGAGAAGAAAGTCGTAAAGAGAAAAATGATGCAGTCTTCAGCTGCCGCTTTCAGTAATATCAGGCTGGTTCACACTGGAAAGGCAAATCACATAACCAGATTAATTTATTTAACTTAGTATATTTTTTACCCTGCCCTCAGGACAGCATACATGGTTTTCTCCCCATCTCTGGCTTATCTTTACATAAAAACATAAGAGATGCCAATGTTGGATCAGGCTAAAGCTCCATCCAGCCCAACACTCTGTCACACAGTGGCCAGAAATACCAGGCGCCATCAGGAGGTCCACCAGTGGGGCCATGATACTTGGAAATTACATGAATACTTGGAAATTTGGGGGGCGGAGGCTGAGGAGGGTGGGGTTTGGGGAGGGGAAGGACTTCAATGGGATATAATGCCATAGAATCCACCTTCCAAAGTGGCCATTTTCTCCAGGTGAACTGATCTCTTATCTCCTGGAGATCCGTTGCAATAGCAAGAGATCTCCAGCCACCACTTGGAGGCTGTATGTAGAAACAGCAGAGAGATCACGGGAAGGATGCAGACAATGAAGAAAACAGCTGTGATGTAGTATTATGAAAATATACATTTAAACTGCTGTATTGCAGTGAGTGGCATTTCTTCAACAGGTAATCAAGATGTATGCACACACACACAACGGAATTTGCACATATTCCCGTTTCACATGACCGCGTTATCTCAGTGTGCTGTGTGAATAACACTAGGTTACCTGTCAACAATACTAAACTGTGAACTTAACACTCCACATTCTTCCCACTTCAATGAGCATGTTAAAGAATTTGTTTTCATAATGCTACATCATGGCTGTTTTCTTCCTTGTCTGCTACCACTTGGAGGCTGGCGACCCTACTGTGAGATAGGTTCGGCCGAGAGAGAGAGAGCAAGTAGCTCAAGATTATGCAGTGAGTTTCACAGTGGGTCGAATTTAAACCTGGGTCATCCACATTCTGTTGGAGCTGCGGTGGCTCAAGTGGTTAAGATGCTGAACTGCAGGCTGTGGAAGGTCAGTAGTTCAGCAGTTCGAGACCCGAGTGTGCCGCATGACGGAGTGAGCTCCCGTCTCTAGTTCCAGCTCCTGCCAACCTAGCAGTTCGAAAGCAAGAAACTGCAAGTAGATAAATAGGGACCACTTCAGTGGGAAAGGAACAGCGTTCCGTGCGCCTTGGTGTTTAGTCATGCCGGCCACATGACCACGGAAACGTCTTCAGACAGTGCTGGCTCTTCGGCTTTGAAACGGAGATGAGCACCGCAACCCTAGAGTCGGACTCGACTGGCTTTTGAGCAAGGGAACCCTTCCCTTTACCTTTACATCCACATTCTACTTTACTAGGCCACACTAGTTCTCACACTAGGCACATGGTCTGCATTCTCAGAAGTTTCCATGTACCTGCTTTACCAGATGGGGGCCAATCTACTGTGAAGGGGTCACTCTACACATGGATATGGTAAAACAGTGTTTCACTTCAAGAACACCCCCAAAGCAGCTTACAATAATTTAAAATACAACACCAAAGTCAGATCTGGTCCCTTCCCACAAAACCACAAAGATGAACATGTACAGTGGTAAGAATTAAATAAAGGGGTTTCGTATTGTTTATCTATTTGTACCACACTGTTCTCCTCAGTGAGGACCCAAAGAAGTACACCACATTGTTCTCCATTTTATCCTTACAACAACAATCTTTTGAGGGAAGTGAGACTAGGGTTCCCAAGTCCCCCCGGGGGGCGGGGAAACCCCCACCCCAGAGGCCCATTCCCCGCTGCCGGTGGATCGGGCCCCGGGGGGAACCCCACCCCGACGTGTGCATCACCCGGAAGTGATGCGACCACGCCAGGCATGCTGGGGGCGGGGCCACGGTCATCCGAGGGAAAACTCTATGGTTTTC
>NW_015173685.1:1019904-1025562 GCF_001447785.1 Gekko japonicus | reverse complement strand
CTGCTGAAAACAGTTTCTTACTGGCCTCCTCCTTACTAGTGAGACAGACTTCTCTTTCTCTCTCCTCTTTCTCTTCTTATAAACCAACTTTATTCTTTAAACAGCTTGTGCTCCCTTTTACTGCATATCTACACTCTTCCGACAGTATAATGATATTGCCACCTACACTTGGCAAATCAATGATCTTAGTCTGGTATCCCTTTGCACGTTCACACAGCCACCAAATGTGAAAGAAATCTACTGACAGACTGCCACAATACCAACAATTACTTGAAGATAATCCACAAATTTTTGCTGTAAGTTTAGGAGAGAGGTCCAATGAGTGAATCATTTTGCCCAAGTTTTCTTCCAAGATCAAACTTATAGAGAATGCATATCTCCTATAACAGTATAAATTTCCAGGTTTTGGATGCAATTTCTCTGCCCAAAACTTGTCCCTCCCCCTAGCCTGACACACCTGTGCACCATTCTACTTTCTGAGCCTTTGATGCCTGTATAGGGAGCACAAACAAACAGGTGAAGCATTTCTGGCACAGTGCTGACCTCTCTTCTTGATCGACTCTTGCTGTCTGTCCACTTGGTAGCAGAGAAAGGAAGAGATTACCCAGTGATAACCCCATAACCAGTGGATTTCCTGCATCACTGAACACCCTGGGCCCCTCTAGGGTTCTTACTGATGAACTCCTTCGCTGCCACCACCCTCTTTATGGTGCATTTTGACAGAAAGGCTGGCATTTATGTTTACATCTGATCTTTGTCTCTCTGTACGTGCTTTGTTCTTGGGGGCGCCAAGGTACTCTGGCAACAGGCACTTTGAATGGCAAAGTTTTTAATCTCCTTTTCGGGGCAGGAAAGTCTGTTTAATATTTCAGCGCAGGCTTGCTTGAGTCGCTCACGTGGGATTTTATTTCTGTGTCAGACCTGCCATCTGCCAGCCCCAAATCATCCTTGTCTTCCACCACCTTGAAAAGGTTAGCATTCTTTAAAAAGAAAAAGAACAGCCTTTAAAACAAAAAAGCTGCATATTAAAAGGGCGCACTTTTGCTTTGGAGACAGCAAAGAAGTAAGTGTTTATGAATAAATTTGATATGTTTGACTTCCCTTCTTCACTGCACCTGATTCAAGCTGAAGGGAATAGTTTAGCCACAATGTGTCTACGGTTTTTCTATAATTTTAATTTAGAAGTTCTATTCATGTTGTATTTTGGGGGGAAATTAGATGGGTCAATGGGAGCTACATCTGTTTATTCACATTTCTGCCCCGCTAACATAAAAATTTGTGACGGGGGTCGAAATTTTACTTCAAATTGGACAAGGCAGAAGACCCTTTATCCCTCTCCTATACTAGAACTTGGGGAGCATCCAGTGAAGTTGATGGGCAATAGAGTCAGTATAGAGAAAAGAAGTGCCTTCTTTACTCAATAAGTAGTCCAACTGTAGAATTCATTACTAGAGGACATCGTGATGGCCACATGCAAAGATGGCTTTGAACGGGGGATTAGACAGATTCATCATGGAGGATAGACCCATCAATAGCTACTAGCTGTGCTGACTAAAGGGGGCTTCAATATTCACAGCCAGTAAGGGAATAGGGCTACCAACTCTGGGCTGGGAAATTTCTGGAGATTTGGGGGCGGAGCCAGGGCTGCCAGCCTCTAGATGGCGAAGAATCCCAACTTCAGGTACAGGCTAATGGGATCTGAACTTGCTGAGACTGAGAGGGAAAAAGATCTTGGGGTCGTAGTGGATAGCTCAATGAAAGTGTCAACCCAGTGTGTTGCAGTGGTGAAAAAGTCAAATTCTCCGTTAGGGATCATTACGAAAAGGATTGAAAATAAAAAGGCCAATGTTATAATGTCCCTGTACATATCAATGGTGCAGCGCCATTTGGAGTACTGTGTACACTTCTGGTCACTATTGGGGATGGGATGTCTCAGAGTTCACTGACATTTTCTCTTTTTTTTAAATTTTTGTTCCCCAATGGGGAATTTTTTATTGCATTTTTATTAAAACTACAAACTATAACAGAAATAAGGGACGGGACTACATTTAGGGGGATAAAGAAAAGATACCCACTACTGACTAAAAACCCAAGAGAGGAGATCTTCTAATCAGCTTGAATACACATCTAGTCTTAATCATATTAATCTCATTACAAACTGAGTCTGTTAACTTTTCCCACATCTTAAATTTAACTGATATCAGGAAATACCCCAAAGCATCTCAATTCAAAATTTTTCAATGGCACAATTCAGAGTCCTTCAGCCTTTACTTCTTCTTGTCCAGTCTCTTCCGCAACTTATGAGGACTTTTAGGAGCTGCTGCCCCTTTCTCAGAGTTCACTGACATTTTCCCCATGGGAACTAGTCTCTGTAGTCTGGAGATCAGCTGTAATTCTGGGAGGGCCCCAAGCCCCACTTGTAGGTTGGCAAACCTACAGAGGAAGGCCTTGGTCTCGATGCCTTGTGTTGCCCTCCAAGAAACTAGCTGGCTTTCTTGTGGAAGAGGAAGTTCAGTTAGATGCTCCACTACTTTGATCCAGCAGTGTTCTGTGGTAAGAGGAGTAGACTCTTACCCAGGAGGCACCCATTTTACTGCTCTTGACTTTACTGCCTCAGGGACTTTCCCTCAGCCTTGGAGTCAGCCAAAGTGGGAGAACAGTTAACTGGGATGATGTATTTTGGTGTGGTAAGGTGGGGAAGGAAGGAGGATTCATTTTCCCACCCAAGGGGAGTCATTTTCACATTGAAAGATGACTGCTACCTCCACACTCTATTTGTCAAGATGCAGAAATTTGAATAAACAAACATAGATGCTCACATTACCTCCAGTTTGGCCCGCAGACATTAGTGTTTTAGCAGTACAGTCATTTGCTTCCCTCAGTCCTTGGGTCGGAATGAAATGCTACAGAAAACACAAGGCTATCACTGCCCATCTGCTCCTGCCCCCTTCCCTGGTAACATTGTGAAGCTTCTTTTTAACCATTTTACCATGGGGCCATAGAGACATGTATACTAGACATATGTTGATGTGAATGTGACCCCCAGATTTGGCTGCAATCCACATTAGCCTAAACCACCTTCTTTCTACCACTATTAGATAGGAATGCTCCAAATCTGGGCAGTGACCTACACAAACAGCTGTAAGGGTTTAGTGGACAAAAGGGCAAAGCTTCTCTACAAACTCTGAAAGAATACTGAAGCTATATGGATACGGTAGAGGCAGAGGCTTAGGCAGAGAGAACAGGTCTGGAGATTGCTTGAAAGGCAAGAGCTTTAGACATTCAAATTATTCTCCCTTTAATTACTGACTAGTGCTAGATTTCTGATTTGAATGAGATCCCAGGACAAAATCCCTGCAGGTCCAGTTTTGTTTAAGATCTGGATTAAAGCCAATGTTTCATTTGACCCTTTCCCCTAAAATTGCATATTCCCACATTTCTCCATTTTGGTTTGTTTGATATTCAGTTCAGCTGGGTCAATATTTCAAACGTTTCCTTAAAGGTCAAAGCTTCTTACTTGTACCACCAACATTTTTGTTGTGCTCAGAGAGGCCATGTGTGTTATAACATAGCACTCGCAGGAGACTGTAACAGAAATGTCATTGCTGTGCACAATGAAAGCAGTGACGGTGTAAATCAAATGTGCAGACACAGGCATATGTGAAATGATCATGTATCCGTGTTCTTTGGTAGTTAGTCGGTACTAAACAGTACCTATCTTATATCTAATTTTGAACCATGCAGAGGTCATTTCGGGGGGGGAACGCGGGGAACGCAGTTCCCCTGGGTGAGGTGCGGGCCCGGGTGAGGTATGGGGGGGCGGGGCACATGACGAAGCCCCGCCCCCTGCTTTCAGCCACCCTGCTTCCAGCGCTCATTCAGCCAGGAGGAGGCAGGAGAAGAGGGAGGGTAAGTTGCTTCCTCCCTGCCTCTCCCCACCCCTGCCTGCCTGGGGCCAGGGAGGGCCTTGGCGGGGCTTCCTCGCACTCCTGCTGGCCTTGCAGGTCCACCGCCGGGCCCCTGATGTCAGGGGGTGTGGCATATGCTAATGAGTTATGCTAATGAGTTCCCCTAGCTCTTTTTCTACGAAATGACCCCTGGAACCATGCCCTAGGGAATTTATTTTAAAATATCCACACTATGGAGCAAGGGACAGATGAGCATTTTCCTACAAACTTGGTGGAAGCCACAGATTTGCAGAAAATCCTGAAAGCTTGAAAAAAAAATACATTGGGCGGGTTAAGCCCCCCCAACAATGGGAGTTGTGTCTGTAGCTTTAAGAAATGAATGCTCACTGAGATCTCACAAGGCTATATTGTGAGATCTGGGGATCGTTTGGGAAGCAGGCTTACCAATCTCCAGACTGGGCTGAGAGCTCTCCCAAAATTACAATTGACCTCCAGACAACAGAGATCAGTTCTCCTGGAGGGAACAGCAGCATTGGAGGATATGGCATCATTTCCTTGCTGACTTCCCTCCCATCCCCAAACTATGCCCTCTTTCCCCAAATTTGCAGGAATTTCCCAACCCTGAGTTGGCAACCTTGGGCGGAGAGGTTGCTAAGTAATCATAACAATATTAACGGAGGTGTTCATGCCTCAGTTATTGTTAGTCAAGTGTGGGGAGACATACTGAAAAGATAAAAGATGGGAGGGAAGAAAGGAAGCAGCGAAAGGGGGGAGAAGGATGTAAAATGTACAGGGAGTTAACTGAAAATAGGTAGGGTTTGTGTGGAAGGGGGAGTGAGAAGTGTTGGGTGAAGGAAAGAGGAAATAGACTGGGGAGGGGGATATGGGGGAAAATGACATCAGTCCTGGAAGTCTCTGCAGGTCCCATACATGCTCATGTATATATAGTACAAGGCGAGTCCATCTAGATATATAAAAGAAAGTCCCCTCACTGAAAAATCAACACCCAAGCCAAACCGCTGGACCTAGAAACGCCAAATTCGGGGAGAGCGCTCCTACCATGATGTAGGGATTTTTAGAAATTGAACCCCTAAGGGGGTCAAAAGGGGTAAAATGTGCTCCCCCATTGATTCCTATGCGGCTGCCAGATTGCCGTCTCCTTGCACCCCCCACTCTCTGATTGGACAGCTGCAGAGCTCAGTGTTCTGAGGTAAAAAGAATGACAGTTACAGCAGACTGCAGAGAGCTAATGACAGTTGAGGAAATCAGGAGTGGCCAAGAACCACCTGTGAGGTGAAGCAAAGCTGCTGACCCAGCCTCTCTGATGGCTTCCAACACACTCCCCCCACCTCCTACACCTAACAGGCGGTTGTCTGTCAGGTGCAGCAGCGGTTGCAGGGTGCTTAAAGCCACTAGGGAGCCTGCCCCAGCAGTAACGCCTTAGTGATTCTGCTAGTTCTGCCTCCACAGTGGCTTCTAATACTCTTCCCCCCTCCCCGTCCTACACTGGACAGGCAGATGCCTGTCAGGCATAGCAGAGGAGGTAGGATGCTTACAGCCACTGGGGAGGTTTGCTCAGCAGGATTGTCTTAGCACTGCTGCTGGCCCAGCCTCCCCGATGCCTTTAAATACAATTCCTCTCAACACCAGACAGGCCGGTGTCTGTCAGGTGTAGGAGCAGGGCCAGGGTATGAATGTTTATGGGGAGATAGTAAAGGACATTTCTAGGAGCCATTTCGATGCGTGCCTC
>NW_015173685.1:1015604-1019211 GCF_001447785.1 Gekko japonicus | reverse complement strand
GCCTATCTAGTTGCTGCACAGAAGTAAGAATCTGAACATACACAAATGATGCTTTCTTTTACTGTGTCAGACCATGGACTAGCAGACTGATTTCCCACAGCCGCTGCTCTGCACTCGCTCCTCTCTTTGCCCCGATGGTACGTGTCAATTTCCCACTCGAAGCCACGCGGCTGCATTTTGCCCCGCGGCGCATTTTCCCCCGCGGCTTTGCCCAATTTCGCCTGCGGTTTCGTAATCCTCAAAAAACAGGATCACAAAACCGCGGGGGAAATCGAGCGAAGGTGTGGGTCAAAATGTGGCCGCATGGCTTCGAGTGGGAAATTGACATGTACCATCGGGGCAAAGAGAGGAACGAGCGCAGAGCAGTGGCTGTGGGAAATCGGTCTCAAAGTCAATATTATCACCTCTGATTAGCAGTGGTCCTTGTGGCAATTTGGTAGAGGTCTTTCACATTACCTAGGGTTTTTTTAAAAAAAAAACACCTGGAGGTGCTAAGGATGGAAGCTGGAGCCTTCTGTATGGAAAGCAGGTGCTTTACCAGTGTACCATAAGCCCTTCTCAGAATCCTGAATACAGGCTAACTATTTGACACATAAAGCTAACACTTGAAGCTGCCCTACAGGAGGCAACATCAGGGGAAGCCCTTGGCCTCTGTACCCTGTTTGTTAGCCTTCCAGGGCAACTGGTTGGCTGCTGTGCGAAACAGGATGCTGGACTAGATGGACCATTGGTCTGATCCAGCAGAGCTCTTCGTATATTCTTATACTGACCACTGGTGTGTCAAGGGCAGCACTGCCTCAGCTGAGATCTTTCACATCACTTATTATCTGCCCTATTCTTTTAACTAGCGATACAAAGGATTGAACCTGGAACCTTCTGCATGCAAAGCAGATGCTCTAATACTGAACCACAGCTCTCCCCTTAAAGTTAAGACCAGGTCTGCCCACAGGCTCATAAGCTAAGGACACGATTAGCACAGTTATGCATCTGATCCTCTCTCTCCCCTTGTAACAAATCTCGAGTGGAAGCAAGCTTAATCTGTTGCAGCAGATCCAAAAAAGAAAAAAAAGAAAAGGTCTTCTCTCTCACTAAGATCAATAGGATTTACAGATCCTTAACTGTGGCAGGATTGTGCCTTGACTTCCTAAGTTGCAATCAATATTTTCTGAGAACCCACCATATAATTACACCTGCAGGAGAGCAGCAATGGATGGGATGTAGTTCTCCCAGGGGGTGTTTGTATGTCTTAAGTGCTGTCCTTTCGGCTGTGTCTTGCCTTCTCCTGAACGAATTCCACCACAAATACAGCCAGGCAGGAGCTAACCGCGCACAAAGAAGAGAGGAAGGATTTGTCATAGCCAATTAAGGAGAGGACGAGAGTCACCCAGAGGCTTTCCAGTTAATTAAACACATCTGAAAAAAAAGCAGCCCATTAATTTGATAGGAGTTGGTCTGGATGTCCATGCGCTGAGACTGCCAAGCCTCTAACAATAATTAATGTCATCTGCAACCCCACATCTGTTTGTCAGCTGGAATGAAGAAACACTGTTCTAGATTCTCAGCTCTGGTAGAAGTGGAAGCATCATTTCTCTCTCTGACTTGAACCTCCCTCCCACATGATCCCACCCAAAGCAAACATTCTTATGAGTTGTTATTGCTGAAGTGACATAAAAGATGACATTATGATAAGGGCTTGCAGCATGGGCTGGCTCACCTGGGACTCTTGGAACTGTGGTCTAGCGGTTCGAGTACTGGACTAGAATTTGGGAGATCCAGGTTCAAATTCCCACTCTGCTATCCATCCAGCTTTCACAGCAGAATGGGGATTCAAACCTGGGTCTCACATCCTAGTATAAAACTCTAACCACTACACAATACTGTTTTTTGGCAGCAAGTTACCCTCTGAAGCCAAAATAGCCCAGGAAAGGGCCCTGTCCCCTTCTCTTTCGTTTTACTGACAGAAACCAAGGCTTGAATACTAGCAATACTGTTGTGATTGCCTAGCAACCCTCACAATGGCCACTAAGAGGGCATTCATTTCTTACAGCTACAGGCACTGCTTCCATTATATTATTGTTGTTTTTAATCCTACAGTGTATTTTAAAAAAAATATTTCAGATTTTAAACCTGGGCCTTTTCTCAGGTTTGTAGAAACATATGTTTTATCTGTTCATGGCTTCAGTCTCTGGATTTAAGTATCTACAGATGGGGCCATGCTGAATGTTAGCTAGACTGAAAAAAATCAGAAAAATCTGTTTCAGAATCTTTAATCTGAAAATTGTATTTTAAAATATGGAAAACTGAATTGTATTGGTTGTGTGAAATTTTCACCTCAGACCACACATTTGAGATATCTTTATGGGATAGACAATTACTTATTTAAGTTATTATATATTAAATGAATGGACAATTTGATGATATATATTTTTTCCTGGCAAGGGGTATGTGTGATAATTTGCCTTTTATGCCTCAGGCACTAGATATCTACAAATGTCTGAATAGGCGGCATTAACAAACTGATTCACCAAGCTGGCTCTAGTGGAAAATTTGGCCTTTGGCAAGCAAAACCCCCATGTGCTAAATCCAATCAGTTACCCTGGGGTACAGGATTCTCCAACAGTATTGAAGACTATGGATCAGAGTTATTTGCAAGGGACAAGTTTGTATGGATGAAGCTCCTGTTGTGGTTTCCCTTGATGGATCAGGAGCGGCATATGTAAGTTACGAACAAAACTTGTTAGCCAGGACAAGAAGCCAATACAGGCAAAATAAATCAAATTACCATTGCAACAGTCAGCTAACTACTGGATATTCCAGAAGGTAATAGAAGATTTTAAAAAGAGAATTCATTCAATTAAATGAAATCACTTTCCATCTAATTTGAAGCGCTGCTAGTACACAGAACATCACCCGTGAGCGTACAACAAAAGCTGTACTCTGAAAAAAAATCTTATGCTATATATTTATTACACTGTATGAAAAGAGGTGTGAATTTCCTTCTTCATTGCAGCACAGATGTGAAAGCACCTCTCAGTCAGTTCATTGGGCTTTGCAGGCTTCCCATCCTGCTGGGGTGGATCCAACAGAGTTGCCAGCTCTGGGTTGGGAAATGCCTGGAGATCCGGGGGGTGGAGCCTGGGGAGGGTGGAGTTTATAGAGAGGAGGGATTTCATCGGGGTATAATGCCATAGAGTCCACCTTTCAAAGTGGCTATTTTCTCCAGGTGAATGTGATCTCTGTTGCCTGGATAGCAGGAGATCTTTAAGTACCACCTGGATGTTGGCAACCCTAGGTTTGATTCCCCACTCCTCCACTTGCACCTGCTGGATGACCTTGAGCAAGCCATAGTTCTAACAAGAGCTGTCCTTGAAAGCGAAGTTCATGAAAGAGCTCTCTCAGCCCCACCCACTTCACAGGGTGTCTGTTGTGGGGAGGGGAAGGGAAAGGAGTTTGTAAGCCGCTCTGAGACTCCTTTGGGTAGTGAAGGGCGGGGGTATAAATCCAATCTCTTCTCTTCTGCTTGCAACTTAAGTAGCTCTTCCTTCAATGGAAGAGCCACTTAAATTGGAGGAAAGCTCCTTAAGTTGAAGGAAAGCTTCAAGCTTTG
>NW_015173685.1:984626-1014766 GCF_001447785.1 Gekko japonicus | reverse complement strand
CTCAGGTAGGTTAAGAGCAGGATCCAGCTCATGATCTGAATCAGGTCTATGCTTTATCAACATGTTCTCCCCACTTTTGATGGAGTTCAACTGACCCTTGCTGACTCAGTTAAAAGCTTTGGGTTATACTGGATTTAGCTTTATTACCGGAGAAGCAAGTTGATTGAACACATGAACACATGAAGTTGCCTTCTACTAAATCAGAACCTTGGTCCATCAAAGTCAGTATTGTCTACACAGATGGCAGCAGCTCTCCGGGGTTTCAGGCTGAGGTCTTTCACATCACCTCCTCCCTGATCCTTTTAACTGGAGATGCTGGGGATTGAACCTGGGACTTTTTGCATGCCAAGCAAGATGCTCTGCCAGTGAGCCATAGCAACAGTGGCAAAAAAAAAAATGCTTTCAACCAACTCAGCCTAGCCTATAAGATGGCCCTTACCTTGATATGGCTGACCTGGCCACCTGGATCCACACCACAGTAACGTTGATACTAGACTACTATAATGCACTGTACATTGGCCTCTCCTCAAAATCAACTGGGAAACTCCAACTCGTCCAGAATGCTGTGGCTCAACTATTAGCAGGTGCTAGACAGAGCATGTATATTACTCACGTTCTTCAGATACTCCATTGGCTGCCCATTAGTTACTGGGCTCAGTTTAAGGCATTGGCTATCACGTACAAAGCATTCTTGGTCTTGGCCCATCTTATTTGTGGGACCGCCTCTCTCCCGATTATCTACTACATCAACTTATTGTAGGTAGGATCCTATTATGTAAGTCTTGTACCACTTAATATGCCGTGTTAATACTTATGCCAGAGATGTTGAACTCATTGGTTATGAGGGCCGGATCTGACATCAATGTCACTTTGTCGGGCCGGGCCAGTGTGCCATAAAATGTAATGCCAGCTACTGGAGATACAAACTTTATAAAGGACAACAGCTGCTAAGCTCCAAGTTGGTGTGTCCTCACTGCAAGGCCCCATGGGCTGGGGTGTGTGTGTGTGCAGAGGAAAGCCTGCATGGATGGATTGGAGAACCAGTGCTGCAGCACTAGGCAGATGACCATGAGCTGTTTGAAGGGTGGGGACAAACCCCTTCTCCAGCCCGCTCCTTCAGCTAATGCTCTGAGCCTGGGCCCCAGGGTAAAAATGCAAAGTGGCTGGGTGTTGCGAGCTCCCCCCTGCCCCTGAGCCACCATGGGAGGGAACTGGGAAGACAACTTGAACTAACCCTCCCCACCTGTGGAAGCAGGGGGCAGTGGCTCAGGCACAAGGCCATGTGCATGGCGGGACCCAGGCCATGCAAAGCCCAATAAGCTGGAGATGTCCATGCAGCAGTGGCTGTCTCCAGCCAAGGCCACCAGGCGATCCATGGTAGGGCGATGCTGAGGAGTCAGTTCAGAGATAATTGGCAAGCCAAGTCACTCCCATGTGGCGGCAGCTGCCCCAGGCCAAAGGCCACCAGATTGTCTGATGGGGGACTGGGCACTGCACACACAAGGCCCCAGGCCACCCAGTGACCAGTATAGCCAGAGGTCATGGGCACTGCGCCCCCTCATGAGGCAGTAGCCACCTATGGCTGAAGGCATGGGGGAGGGAGGCCTGTCCACCAAGTTGCATGCTTAGTGGCAGGACTAGGCATCTGATATGTGGAAGAAACTGCTGAAGAACACCCCCCCCATGGGCCAAGGCACAGCTGCCTCATGGGGGCCTCAGCAGAGGATTCTCTCCCCCCCCGTGTGCAAACGCTGATCCCTGCGGCCATCCGGGACAGCATCCTCGGAGCTGCAGGCTGAGCGGGAAGGTGTGCAAACTCACCTTGGAACCCTGAGCCAGCATGGATATGGCTGCAGGGCTCCCAACTTACCAGTGACGCTGCCACTGAAGTGAAGGGGTTCTGTTTGACTGCTACAGATGAGGTTGTTCCATCAAATCAGATTTATTATTACGGTTCGTGACCAGCACAAGATCAGTGACAACAACGTACATGAATCTAATAAGTCTTAGGAAACACTCAATATTTAAAATTAGTGAATGGCTTGGTTGTTCCATCGTGTTGAAGCCACAGTCAGAGTGGCTCCGCCCACTCCCCCTGAGCAGCCTCCTGTTCCCTTCATTGCACCAGTCGCTTGGAGGCCAGATAAGAGCCCTGGATGAGCTGGTTCCAGGCTCCGGGCCTTGTTTGACATTCCTGATTTATGCTATGCTTCGCTCTTTCTGGTGTTCCAGACTTCTAAAATCCTAATGCATTGAATGTCCCATTTTGTTGATTATACTGACTCATTTTGTGCAATCTGCCTTGAGTCCCTGTTAGAAAGGTGGACTATAAGCAAACAAACAAATAAATAAAAATGTCATTACTCAGTTACTAAAAACCACTCCACTGACATAGGATTTGAGTTGAAGAATAGGCATGTCATTTACCTGATTACATAGGGCAAACTCCTGGCAATGCATCTCATTCCCCCCTGCACCCACTGGAGCAGCAGGGTAAAAATGGTAGTAGATGTCAGCATGTTGAGCAACTCTGTAGGAACTTCCCGAATCTGTATGGTCTTGGGAAATTCCTAGAGTGCTGCTTGATGCTGCTATATTTCCACCCCATACCCTGCCCTCAAAACCTTCCAGGTGGTGGTGCCAGGCATGTCCCTGGCAACCCTAATAATGAATGATGGGAAAGTTCCATCTGCAAGGATCCATCTTTGATGGTTCATTCACATGCTCCACCAGTTTATTTTTGCTGTGGCCGCCAAGTGATGAATGTGCGAACCAGACTTCTTAAGCTCCTGAAATGACTAACTATGAAATGTGATCATTTATGAATTCTTTTACTGATAAAGGGAGTACATTGAATCATTTATTATATCTCATATTTTTATCCTGGTCTTTCTTACACAATGCTCAGAGCAGTGTATACAGTTCTCTGCTCCCTCATTACACAAAACACTTTAGATCACTCTAATCTGGTAACAGAAAGTTTGAAGAAGTTAAATACATCAATACGCAAGAAAAGCATTCCTTACCTTAGGGTCATGTATTCCAGAGAGCTCTTCATAGATTTTCTCTCCCACCATGACAGCAGCCAGATTAGCAGTGTATGTTGATAGACAAAATAAACAAAATATGGCCCAGAGGTTCATTAAGAACCTTCCAGTCCAGCACTTGGGGGGTTTGATGGCAGCTGTTCTACCAAACAAGATGGCATAACAGACGTTCAAGGCAGAGGAGAAAGAGAACACTTTGTTCCTGTTCCTTCCCTTTGGGGTCATCCCAAAAGGGCTTTTCCATTCATATAGGGTGAGGAAGATGGCGGTGATGTGGAGAGCCACAAATATTCCCAGCCACATGGTCCAGTGGAGTGGCCACATAAAGGCTCCAATAGGAGCCGCCGTGTCTTTGGTTCTCACCAGGATGCCCAAGCTGGTGGAAAAAAATGGGCTGGTGAAATCAATCACTTGGCTACGAGCGGTGTTGATGCTGAATGATGTCACAGCCATGTGAGCGGTCCCAGCCAAGAGGTCCCCCACAAGCCCCGTCCACTGGCCATTTTTCCAGGCCCCGTATTTCCCATCCCCAACAATGTAGAGGTCGAAATCAAAGTTCATATCTTCAGCCAACTTTTCCAATAGATCTATACAATAGCCATAGCAGCACTTTTTTAATTCGGTGGGCACTGTGCCATTGCCTCCTTGGAGGCTTTCAAAGAGAGCATCCAGCACTGCTGAATTATTGGTTAAGGGATCCAAGCAGAGCTGCCCGGCTGGGCATAATCCTTCATCATCCACATTCCTTGTGAACACAAAGGGGTGTTCAATGAGGGTCACTACTCTCAGGTGTAGCCTGGTAGGATGTTGGTTGTGACTCTTGTGCCTCTGGGCCTGTTCTGGCCAGATCCCGTAGTCCATGATGATCCTGCCTTCTTGCCAGCTCCCCAAACGAGTCCACATAGGATTCCCAACAGGATCATGCTGCAGATTCCAAATGAAGAAGTTGTTTTCGGAACTGATGATGGAGGAGCCTTTTACTTTAATGTGGCCACTAAGCCCATAAAAGGTGGTGTTGGCTAAAAACCTGTAGGGCAAAAGAAAGATGTTAAGACCATTCAGCTTAGGTAGTGAATTTCTCAAAATTGCTTTAGATAGGTGATTGCTGTGCCCTTCCATTGCTATGTCCTGCCTTCAAAAAAGGCTAGGGTTGCCATGTGCCTGCTAGGATTGGGAGATCTCCTGAAACCAGTGGGCCCTGCCAGCAGCCAGTGGGAGAAAGAAATTTAAACAACAACAACAAAAAAGCATTGTCACCAGCAACAACATGACATCAGTTCTGGAAAAACCTAGAAGAGATATTGTGTCTCTCTTGGAAAAGCCATGGAATTTTTGGCAATTTCTAGAGAACCATGGCAGCAGGGTTTTCCTTGGAATGCTGTCATGCCATCACTGATGGCCACCTCCCCCCTGCACGACCCGGTTTCCTGCACGGCAACCCTAAAAAAGGCCCGCTCAACTTCTTCCATGGGATGAAGATCCTATTCCCACGGTGTGTATGCCCTTATCACCTGTCTTTCCCCATTTAAAATGCATACATTACCCCCTCCAATCCAAATTTCCCCCTCCAGTATTCTGTAAGCTGTCAGAGGTCTGAAAAGGCCAATTTTGCTATTTCCCTCTGTTCCCCTCTTCATTTTACTCTCAACTGTTTCCATCATTCTTGGGACAATAGACATACACAGTACTAGTCATGGTGTTTTGGGAGAGTGCTGTTTCTTAAACGACAAGAATTACAAACAAATATTATTTACATATATATATATATATAGATCTCATATACACAGAACGTCCTATAGGTTTGCCAGGTCCCTCCTGGGAACTGGCGAGGGATGGGGGGACTTATGAGGAGAAAGAGAAAGGCCTAGACCTCATTGCCACAAGAAGTGATGTCATCATGCCAGCGACGCCCAGGAGATGCTCTAGTATTTGGGCAAAAACTCTATGGTATAACTGGCTTCTACCATAGAGTTTTTGCCCAAACACCCGAGCTTTGCCCAGATGTCACTGATGTGATGCTGTTACTCCCTGCACAACACCAGCCACCAGGCCTAAACCTTCTACTTTCTCCTGGTAATCCACCCTACTGGCCACCTGATTGGCGGTGGGGGATCCTTGCCCCCACCAGGGGGTCTGGCAATCCTGTATTTGCAGATGGTCCTATTTGAACTTCATGAACTTCAACATTACATTTTTGGGCACTGTCCCAGCCTCAAACAAGCACTTGAGTCGCTTCACCAAATCTCTCCTTTAATAGACTCGGCCAGTCCGGCCACATTATTCATTGCTTTTGTAATCTCATGGCTGGACTACTGTAACATGCTCTGTATTGAGCAGCCCTTGAAGACAACCCAGAAGCTACAACAGCTTCAAAATGCAGCAGCCCAGGAATACTCAGAGGCTGATCATATCTCTGTTATTTAAAAACAGCTAAATTTGCTGCCAGTTTGTTTCCAAGCTCAGTTCAAATGCTGGTTGTGACCTTTAAAGTCTTCATGACCTAGGACCCAAATGTCTGAAGGACCATGCTTCCCATATGTCCCATAGGCCAACAACAGTCTTTAGTTTGTCACATACTGGCTGGGCCCTCAGCTTAGGGCTGTCCACTTGGAATTTAGCAGAGCCTATTCCTTTTTCAACATGGCTCCCAGAGTCCCACCTTGTGGAACAGGCTCCTTGACAAGATGGGGAACACAATCTTGAGGTTTTTTGGAAGCACTGTAAGTCCATTTTATTTGTCAGGGCTTTTAAGGTGGTTTAAGCTGTAGGCATTTTCTGGGGGATGGGAAGTAAATGGTTTTTCACCATATTAATTAGAGCCGATTCTACCCCTATTTTACTATTCCACTGAATACAGTTTGAAATCTTCCTCCCGCCTGAAGAGTCTTCCTCAAACTTAAGTAGCTCGTCCTAGGTATGCATAGAAGGAGTGTAGTATGTTGTCCTCACAAGAATTATTTTTTGGGCGGGATGGTCCCCCGCATATAGATATCAGAGCACTGGTACATCTATTTAACCCAGAAAAGCCCTAGGAGTCAAGTTTCCCTGGTAGATTAATTAAATTGTTCCATATTCATTAGTTGGATGACTTGATCATTTTGTTTTTTTTATCTCACTAAGTCTAGAACAAAGCAGGAAAATGAGAATGGGCAGCAAGTCAAAACCACACCGTGCTTTAATTACCTAAGGAGCAGAGTTAAAATGCCATAATTTACAGACAAGATGGGCCTTTCAAAGCCTAATGCCTTTCCCCTCCTGTAACAAGGGCGATCACAAGATTAGGAATTAACTCAGCAGAAATGTGGTTGTCACAAAGGCCTCCCGTGTAAGTGCTCCGTGGCGGAAGCACAGCCCCAAATCTAAAAGAGAGCCATTCGTGCTTTGCGGTTCAGAGAGCCCAATTCTGATTGCTGCTACAAATCCTGTGAGCCCAACGTTTAATCCTCAGAAGGCTTTTTTAAATGTTGTAGTAAAGGATGCAGAAGAATGTGCAAAGAGTCTGGCAGAGTCCACATAGTCCTGTATCCTGTTTCCCCAGAGTCCACATAGTGCTCTCTCCTGTTCCCCCAATATTCCTGTTTCCATAGCAGCTAACCAGATGCCTTCAGGAGCCCCACAAGCAGAGAATAGCCTCTCTCTGCTGCTGCCCCCCCAGCACTAGTCTTCAGTGGCATCTAAATGTGTCACTTCCCTTTAGCTGCTGTACATAATGGCCACTGATGTCTCCTCTGTGAATTTTTCTAAATCTCTTTCAAAGCCATCTAACCTAGTGGCCACCGGTGTTCCCTCTAAGCTGAGTGAGTGTGAGCTAGCTCACAGGTTTTTAGCCTCTGGCTCACACATTTTTGTCTTAGCTCAGGAAGGTCGGCTCCAGGGCAAACTAATTTATGCAGCAGCCAAATGACTCACTCACCACTTTAATGCCAGTAGCTCACAAAGGAGAATTTTTGCTCACAAGACCCCACAGCTTAGAGGGAGTATTGATGGCCACTACTGTATCTTTTGGCAGTGAATTCCATAAATCTTTCGTCTGTCCTGCACCGATCTTTCTCTGTGACGTTAATTTGTTTTTACAGCAGTGGCTGGCACAGCTGATTTATTGACAGCATTTATGTCTGTTCTTTCTTCCACCATCAGTTACACCTATAGAGTTCCTTGGTGTTTTCCCATCCAGGAACTGACCAGACACAGATTATCTTAACTACTTCAAAGATGCTGTATCACATAACTTCAGACTCTGGGACCTTAAGTGCAATCTTATGGGAACAATCCTTAGTAGTAGTAGAAGAAGAAGAGATTGAATTTATACCCCGCCCTTCACTACCCAAGGGAGTCTCAGAGCGGCTTACAATCTTCTTTCCATTCCCCTCCCCACAACAGACACCCTCTGAGGTAGGTGGGGCCGAGAGAGCTCTTTCATGAACTTCCCTTTCAAGGACAGCTCTTGTTAGAACTATGGCTTGCCCAAGGTCATCCAGCAGGTGCAAGTAGAGGAGTGGGGAATCAAACCCGGTTCTCCCAGATTAGAGTCCACACACTTAACCACTACACCAAACTACCACCACCACCACCACCACCACCACCACCACTACCACTACTACTACTAATACTACTACTACTACTACTACTACTACTACTACTACTACTACTACTACTACTACTACTACTACTACTACTACTACTACTACTACTACTACTACTACTACTACTACTACTACTACTACTACTACTACTACTACTACTACTACTACTACTACTACTACTACTACTACTACTACTACTACTACTACTACTACTACTACTACTACTACTACTACTACTACTACTACTACTACTACTACTACTACTACTACTACTACTACTACTACTACTACTACTACTACTACTACTACTACTACTACTACTACTACTACTACTACTACTACTACTACTACTACTACTACTACTACTACTACTACTACTACTACTACTACTACTACTACTACTACTACTACTACTACTACTACTACTACTACTACTACTACTACTACTACTACTACTACTACTACTACTACTACTACTACTACTACTACTACTACTACTACTACTACTACTACTACTACTACTACTACTACTACTACTACTACTACTACTACTACTACTACTACTACTACTACTACTACTACTACTAATACAGTGCTGCCAAGTCATAACTGACTTATGGAGACCCCTCATGGAGTTTTGAAGGCAAAAGATATTCAGAGGTGGTTTACAATTCCCTTCCTGTTCATTGGTGGTCTTCCACCCAAGTACTAACCATGGCTGACCCTACTTAACTTCTCAAATCTGACAAACTCAAGCTAGTCGGGGCTATTTAGGATGTTCACTAGCTGTATAGATCAAGATGGGTAGCCATTTTAGTCTGTCTGTAGCAGCAGAAAAGAGTAAGAGTCCAGTAGCACCTTAAAGACTAACAAAATTCTTCTTCTTGATCTGAAGAAGTGAGCAGTGACTCTCTGTACAGCAAAAACTCTCTGTTCTGTGCATGCACATGCATGAGTGTGCACGTGTGAGTGAGAGAGAGAGACCTGGGTCTCAAGAAGACCTGCATCTCCAGCAAAGGTCTAATTTGGTCATTCAAACATTGCTTCAATATTAGACTCATGTGCTTTATGTTTACAAGGAAATTAATTGAGAGAGGATCTTACTTTGATAAATACTGTCCTGAAGTGAGATTTTTTTCTTCAACATTCAAGCAATTAGTGGTGCTTGGAATAAGGGCCAGTTCTGGTTCGATCATTGTAGCAGAAGCAACAGCTCTAGCTACCAGCTCCATTGCATCCTGTACATAGTCTTCAAAAAAAGACTGTGATGTTTTCCCATGAGCGATGAGACCCAATGGCAAACCTTCTGTTCTCAGCTCTTCCACATTATGTGAATCCCCAAGAATCCAGTGAAGTTCAGGAGGCATCACCCCAAACTGGGTAGTTGTCTCAAAAATCTGTCTTGTGCTTTCCATGTCACAGCCAAACATGACCACTGTTGATGTTGTGTCTTTAATGTTCTCCAGATGAACTTGCAAGTAGGTCAAGAGGTCACTGGTTGATGTGAGGTTTCCTGTGATGTTTATAATGGATCCCAAATGGAATTTGGAGCTTTGCTGTGTGAGGAAGAGAAAGTCGGTGATGTTCCACTCTTCCTGGCAGACCATCAAGCTGAAATTATACCAGTTGTTCAAGGCCAAGATTGAGAAAGTGACATCTGCGTCAAAGCTTAATGAGCTCTCTAAACTCAACTGTAGGTGAAGAGGATTCTGTAAGATAAGAAAGATAATAGTTCAAATGATTTGAATGCAAAGATAAAACATTTCTTGGCCTTTCCCCCCTTTGCACCCTGATCTGCCAGCTCTAAAAAATAGCCCATAGTGGTAGAATCCTAACGATCTAACTCGTCAATCTAACTCATCTTAATATTTTTTAACATTTATGGGGCCTCTACTACACATACAATTCATATCTACAAGCAAAGATTCATATTCCTGGTGTCTACTATAGAGAATATAAGAGCTCCCATGCTAGGTCAGACCAATGGCCCATCTAGTCCAGCATCCCATAGCCAACCAGACACCCTGGAAGACCTACAAGTTAAGCAAGTAGGTCAAAGCCCCCGTTACATGACATGCCACCCCAATATTCCATAACCCAACACTTCTTACTACATTTGGCTTGGCTTTCTTTGTTTTAGATTGTTCGCTTCTACTGGAAGGTCAGCTATACAACATGGGCTATGACAGAGCTGCCCACTGGTCAGGGGATCTGAGGCTGTTTATGCAGCAAATCTCAGCTTTCTAGGCACTCTGGAAGTACTGTAACCATATACAGGTAACTCTTCATTTCACCCATGCTGAGGGAGAACTAAAAAAAGGTCTTGCAATACTTTTCAGAGAGACGTGAATTATATAGGCGCCAAATTCCCAGGTTTCTAGGTGGTGTGGAAGCTACCTAACAATTTTGCATAACACATTGACCATAGAATCTGAGACTTAGAGAGGACCAGTTGGCTACCCAGTGCAAGGCAAGACCATCTCTGCACTGTCCCAGATTCCAAGATGTGCCATCGAGGTTAGTAGTAAGGCATGTACTTATGTCTATTTTCCTGTGATCTCTTTTTGAAATCAGAACCCAGTATACTTTTTGTATAAAGCAGAGGTTCTCAACCATTCGTATCTTACATCCCAACCAATCCATCTGTTAGATCGGTTCTGATTGGTCGCTGTTGTGGAGCGACCAATAGCAAGTTGGCTCGGTGGAGCCTTCCTCTGGCTCGAGCTTATCATGGAGAGTCAATGCGGCGATTCATGTAAGCCTTTTCGAATACACCATACCATCTATCAAACATCAAAGTCCCAGTGTGATAGAAAAAAAGCCCACTTTTTCTGGCAAGGACATTTTCATTTTTACAGGCATTCTGTTATCCCTACTACCATGACAAAAGGTCACAAAGGGATAATCCATGACAGGAAAAATTGGCGGGAGACAGCACATCACACTTGTAAGTGGGCATGGGAAGAAGAACTATTATGAAAACTCTGTGTGCCACCTAGACTACTTCTGCGTCCCACCAGTTGAGAGACACTGTTATAAAGCAATATCAGGGACCTAGTTTACAAGGAGACCATTTGTAGTATCTTAATCCGTGCCTGCACAAAAGAGGCAGTTCCCCCAACAGGCTTGCAATGAGTCTGTGATATAATTTCTGAGAGTGGGATTAGAGAACTGCGGTCCAGGATATTCAATCTCTCTGTCTCAGTCTCCGTCAGTCTGTCTGTCGTGGGTCAGCCGGGCACAGTTAACCCTGAAGGGGCGGAGGACTTTTTAGAAGAAGAATGGGCATGTGGAGAAAGTCCCAGCCCACAGCCGGTTACAGACAGCCTGCAGGAGGAAGCTACTTCTGCCCTGCCAACCAACAATTCACAGAGTGACACCAGTATCCCAGCTGTACGGCCCCATAGCTCAGTATAAGGGAGCATCCCACCATCCTCCTCGCCTCCCCCCATCTCCAGAACCGTTGGGGTGCAGATAAAGGAGGGCTCAACACGAGATGCAGGAAAGATGGCAGAGTGCATGATTAGCAGTCCAGCAACATCTGGATCCAGACAGTGAGGATGGGTGTGCGCGCACCTGCACGATAGAATTCAGCCGTGAGATGAGTGTCTCTGTTATAAAGGGCGGAGAAAGGGAGAGACTGGCTGTGGAAGCAAACCATCACTTGACTCCTGACCTTGCTGCTGCCCCTGCCCCTGACGTGTGACCTTTGGACCATGTTTTGGACTACGACTTCTGGATTCGCCCATTAATCTGGTGCTGCCGCCAAATTACCTACACCGTGTTAGACTTGGGAGCTAGACTCTGTGCCACTTGTGCCCAGGCCTCATCTCGCTTGCTGTCCAGCTCAGCTGACTTGCCAGTTTGGTGTAGTGGTTAAGTGTGCGGACTCTAATCTGGGAGAAACAGGTTTGACTCCCCACTCCTCCACTTGCACCTGCTGATGTGACCTTGGGTCAGTCACAAGCTCTGGCACAGCTGTCCTTGAAAAAGAGCAGTTTGTGTCAGAGTTCTCTCAGCCCCACCCACCTCAAAGGGTGTCTGTTGTGGGGAGGGGAAGGGAAAGGAGTTTGTAAGCCACTCTGAGACTCCAAGTGAAGGGCGGGGTATAAATCCAATCTCTTCTCTCCTTCTTCTTCTCCTTCTCCTTCTCCTTCTCCTTCTTCTTCTTTGCCTAGGATGTTTGACACTCTCACCCTTTCTCTCTGTTTCATACACAGTGGCTTGTCTTTTCTTTTTTAGTATTTGAGTACACTTTATATTGTTGGCGTAAGCAATGTCTGGTGTACAACAAGAAGAGATAAAGACCTTGCTGGGGGTGGCATGAGGAAAAGCCAGTTAGATAGGATAGTGAGGTCAGCACCTTCTTTCCAGATAAGTCTCTCATTCCTCATCTTTCTCCAGATTGCTACCCTGAGGGCAATATCCTGCTTCTTCTTGGAAGTTCCTCAACTCCCCATCTCTCTCTCTCAGCTAGTGATAGAGCTAGAGATATGTCTCTATCTCTAATCTTCTTGATCAAGTATGTCAGTCCCTGAATAAAGCTTCTGCTACACTTTGATCAGTTTTTGCACCTCACATTAATCACTCAGCCAACCTATATCAGCAGGATCATGCTAATTACAAGAGAACCATCAATAAGTATCTTTTAATATCAACCATTTATTTAACATAGGAGTAATAAAACATTTTAAACATTATTTTAATGATAGACTTAATAACACGTGCTTATAATCATGAGCTGCGGTGGCTCAAGTGGTTAAGACACTGAACTGCAGGCTGTGGAAGGTCGGTAGTTCAGCAGTTCGAGACCCGGGTGCCGCATGATGGAGTGAGCTCCCGTCTCTAGTTCCAGCTCCTGCCAACCTAGCAGTTCGAAAGCAAGAAATTGCAAGTAGATAAATAGGTACCACTTCGGTGGGAAGGTAACAGTGTTCCGTGCGCCTTGGTGTTTAGTCATGCCGGCCACATGACCACGGAAACGTCTTTGGACAGCGCTGGCTCTTCAGCTTTGAAGCAGAGATGAGCACCGCAACCCTGGAGTCGGACTCGACTGGCTTTCGAGCAAGGGAACCTTAACCTTTACATAATTATGACATCCCTGGAGGAGATCTACAACTCCTCCAACCTTCAAAGTGGTCCTGGCGCGTTCTCCAGTGGTATCTGTGTACTCAGCACAGTGTTGACATGCGTGCGTACAGGGACAATGCATATTGATGGGGGAACAGAAGTAAGCATGCTGACTTCACCCCTGCTCATGATCACATGCCCTGGCCTTACTGCTAACGAAACCCATTTGTCCCAGTGGAGGCACAATGCCTACACATGGACAGATCAGGGACAATCCTGAGAAAGTAGCACTCCTGATCAGAAGGACAGAGCCTACATGCTTACCTTTCAGATGTACGTAAGCCTTGTATCCATATAAGAGGAGAAAGGGTGTTCTCTCACCCTGTTCCCGTATGCACAGTGCCCTATCCCCTTATATGTCATGTGCACAGGGTTAATACCAATATCCCTATTGTACGTAAATGTTGGTGGCGTGTACGTAATGTTTTATTTAATCTGTTGGAAGGTAGCTGCAAACTGTTGTCAGTTTGGCTTAGTAAATGCTAGATCACAAACCTTGTCGCGGCTTTTTTAAACTTCAAACAAATCACACACACACACACACAAAGTACATTAATAATGTCTTAATGGAAAAAATGGTTTTAAGGTATTGGAGAAACACAGAGAGGAGAAATTCAGCTACATGCCGAGAGAGGAGCGCTTCTTGTGCTTGAGGGAAGAGGGAGGAAGGAGGAGGAATTTGGGCAGTCATGTCAGCTCTTACTGGAATGTCCTGCGCTGCCATCTGGGAGGTACTGGGTGGGAGGGGCCTGGGAGCTTCCCTTTGGTTCTTGCTGGCCCTTTAGGGAATGCTGTTTGGAGTCAGCCAGCAATGACGGCAGAGGCAGCAGGCACAGCAGTATTTGCATCAGCAGAGGGGGAGACTACAGGTGCAGTGTGAATGGTGGGAGTGAGACCATTCATGGGCAGGTATATCCCTGATCCACTCCCTGAGGTTTTCAGATTTGTCTGTCACTTTAAGACAAGGAATCCCTCATACACAGGAAGGGAGGACTCAGAAAGCAAGAGACAGGGAGCAGGGAGCTAGAAGGAAGGACTGTCCAGTTTTGTTCTATAAAGTTAAGTTAGTGTTTCAGACAAATAAAAGTGACTAGGGTTGTAGGAAGGTCAAAGAAGACGGGGACGGCAAAGGATGAGATGGTTAGACAGTGTCATAGATGCAACGAACATGAAGTTGAGCAAGCTTCAGAGGATGGCGGAAGACCGGAAGGCCTGGCGTGATCTGGTCCATGGGGTCGCAAAGAGTCGGACTCAACTGTGCGACTGAACAACAAAAAGGGTTGCCAGGTCTGAATCAGGAAATATCTGGGGACTTTGGGGGTGGAGCCAGGAGACTGGGGGTGGAGCCAGGGGAAAAGCATGACTGAATTCCAAAGGGAGTTCTGGCCATCACATTTAAAGGGACTGTGTTTCTTTTACATGCCTTCCCTCCTTTGGAAATAATGGAGGATGGGGGTGCCTTCTTTTATGGCTCATAGAATTGGACCCCCTGGTCCAAACTTTTTGAAACTTGGTATTTTTTTAGGAGAGGCACAAGATGCTATGCCAAAAATTTTGTGCCTCTACCTAAAAAACAACAACAACCCCCCCCCGAGCCCCAGATACCCGTAGATAAATTCTCCATTATACCCTATGGGGACTGTTATACATTGGGTATAATGGAGCACCCAGTAGACATTTCCCCTCCCCCACTTTCTGATAACCCTGGAGTGCGGGGAGGGCCTCCAAACCAGGGGATCCCCTGCCCCCAACTGGGGACTGGCAACCCCAAAAATTAACTGAGCACAGATTTCAATATTACATGCCAAAGAGATGGAAAACCAAAGACAGAAACAGACTAGCAAAACACAGTGATATAAAAAAAGAGTGAAATACTTTCTGTGCCACAGACAGAAGGAGACACAAACGGTCAATTCTCCAGTGTTCCATGATGTGATGCCGTTGTTCCATGATGTGAAGCGCATCCAGATGGTAGCGTAGGCACAAGGTGGAAAAAGATTGACAGAGAGATTACAAAATGTATTTCTGGACCTTGGATGGCATCGGGTAAAAAGCTCTGGCCTGCCCTATGTGGTGACGTTTATGATGTATTGGTTTCTGAACATTTTTTTTTTAAAAAGCTGAAAAGAATCCCATTTGTTTACATTCATTTTTGCAACATTAACAAACAGGAATAACAATGAATTGATGAACAAATGACATTCAGGACATTTCATTCATTTCCCTGATGCCTGGAAAGCTGCGGAAGTAGAACAGAGAGCAAGGAAGAGAGCCAGGGGAGATCAGGAGATATGAAACTGACTTTGGAGGTCTCCAGCCTTTGGACAGAGAATTTTATTGAGAGGTCTTTCTTTCCATAGTGTTTTGAGAACCAGTGTTGGCTCAGTGTCATGGGGAAGGATTTCTTTATTCTGTATAAGCAGTTCTCCCCTCCAGTTCTGCTGTGCATTACAGTCAGAAATGTGCTTCACTTTTAATTGCCTCTAGAACTGGGATCTTCCCCCCCCCCCACCACGAGTGTAAAATGTAACCGGGGGATCAGTTTGGTGCATGGTATAAACAGAGAGAATTTTATTCAAATATGACATTAAAAAAATCTGTTTCCAGTTGAAATTAATGCAGACAAAATGAACCTAATCAAAACTAGCCCACGTGATGATAACAGTGCAAATAAACAGTGCTTTGAAAACAAAAACGAATGTGAGAAAATTGTGCACATCTGTCATATCTGATGTACTCAAGATACAAGAGATGAAGATGACTTCCAAATTGTCCTCACATGCCTCCCCACAGATGGCCTTAACCTTAACACAAACATAGATTTCAGATTAGAGAAGCCAAGCAAAGTGTAAAGGTATAGCCGGTCAATGGATACCACACCGGGCCAAGGCAATTAGCAATGTATGGTGCATTTGAAAACACTGGATAAAGAGATCAAGTCATAGGTCATGGAACACTGCAGATCAATCCAGTTGCAAAAGTGAGATCTCAGTGATTGTGACAGTACCTGGATCAAACTGCTCCAAGGGATCCGCGCAAATGGCCAGCATGGAAATGTCTAGTCGGCCCATAGACGACAAGAACAATATGTAGCTGACTTGATATGGAACTAAAATAAGCATATCTAGAACCTGGGATGAAACTAAAGCAGAATCATTTCACCAGGACAGGTCTGCAGGACTGTCTGGCACTCAAACACATAACTGCTGCAATGACGAATCAACAAGGGGTGTCACTTGGGGCTACTACCCATAGCTGCCTGAAGCCGCCTTCCACCCACCTCCCCTGTTAGCTACTTCACCTCAGAGCTAAACTATTATACCAGCAGTCAATAAAGACACAACTAACTCCAGATCAGTGTGTTCTATTTCCCCTCTTAAACAATGGAACAAAATAGATTAAAGATGACATGGAATTGCATGTCTCAAAATATCATTCAGTACTTCTAGTGCTTGAGTTCAAATGCGTAGGATTTCTACAAACCTTAAGCACAGACTATCATAGACTGGGCTGAATAATTGAACACTTGATGTTATAGCACCTACATTCCACAGTGACATCGAAATTTATCTTCCTGTAGTCATATAAATGGCTAATCCAGCAAACAGGCTAGAAAAACATGTCATTTATGGTATTTATATATTCCATTTCAACAGGAGTGATCTCAAAGCAGTTTCCACATACATGCTGGCCTTATTTAAGAATGACAATGTCATTCTTAGCAGAGTCACACTTTTCTTTTTCTTTTCTTTTTCTTTTTTTTAACGGTAAGGGTGCAATTGCTGCATTAGTGACTTTGCAGTTCTGCACTTTTAATACAACAAAAGCACACCATTTCTCCATAGAGTCAGGACTAGCAAACCCACTTTTCTAAATCTAGTCAAGTCAATGAGTTTAGAAGAGTGCAAATCTGTTTAGGATGGCACAGTTAGCTATTGAAACATTACTTGTAATGCAAAGTCACATTCTCTTTGAGATCTGCCATAAATAATGATGTAGTAACACTGTAAATAATGATGTAATTGGCCAGGTTTTTCCTCCTAAGGACTCCTGACAGTGAATCAGGGTGATATTCTGGAATATTTCTGCTGCTGATAATCTCAGTGCCAAAGACTTTCTAGGATGTCAATTACGAATCATTGTCAGGAACACTAAGAATGTAAAATCTGAGCAGTGCCATCACGGTCGGATCTCAAGAAGAACCTGACTGCCAATTAAGAACAGAATTTTAGCAAGTGAGAAGAAAATATCACTCTTATGGGAAAACCTGAATCGAACAAAAGATCCTCCATGTTTTCTAAAGACGAGATCTCATCAGACCTAATGAAACACTAGCTGTTGAAGAAGCAAAAAAGAATCAAGCGCCGAAAACAAGATTATAAACCTTCTAGGATTAATCAACTGTGTCTCAAGAATTATCCCCAATTATTCCACAATCAGATTCGCTACAATGCTCAACAGACAATGTAGAGTGGGGAGGAGCCCAGAAACAACAGAGAGCTTTCCAAGCAATAAAAATTAATCAGCACAGCTACAATGGCATGTTAACAAACCCTATGAAATAATTATACATGCATTTCTGATGAGACTTGGAGGGTGCAACAGGCTTTTGTGTCATAGCATATGCAGTCAGAGCATTAACTGACACAGAGCAGTAATACTGGCAGAGAGAAAGTAAGGCCTTGGCAATTGTTTGGGGATGGGAACATATCCATTTATATTGTTATGAAGTGCACCCCCCCTCAATCAGTGACCAGAGACTTCTTCAACAATTCAAATTCAAAACAGCAAGGATTGCAAATTTAGGGGAAGAAAACCTAAGCAGGTCTACTCAAAAAGCAAATCCCATGTTATTCCATTGAGCACCCTCCCAGGAAAGTGTCCACAGGATTGCAACGTATTGCTGCATTCATTGCTCCATTCCTATCAAGCCTTGATTCTGCCATTCATGCCTGAGACTCAAACTGCATTCAGACATCACTTTAAGACTATATTAACCTGCCATGTGCACTGACATGGTTTAATGCCTTGACATGAAGACAGTAAAATCTGCATCTGCTACAGCAGTCATTCCAAAACTGGACCAAATCATTTCTGCTTTTGAATTCCAAACCAACCAACCAACCAACCAGATAATGGTCTTCCTTTTCAAGGAAGGGTCTTTGGCACAGTTAAATCATGCTGGGTTTGCTCACAGGAAAATAACACTAAATGAAAGCCAATGGAGCCCACTCCTGTTATGAAGGGAAGATTAAGAAAGATTCCTTACTCAGACCCCCTTTGTGATTGTTCTTGGGGGAAAATTGGTACTTTAATAATACCTATTTTGTTGGAGTGTCCTCTTTATAATAGCCTTAGTAATAGGTTTTTAACACAGTACCTAGATAATTTTTCATCATTGTCTCATCACAAGCACGTTTTATTCCCTTTTATCTGACAGATTTCCAACTTTACCTTTGCTGTTGCAAGATTTTTCCATTGGTTTAGTCTTGTGTCCAGATGATGCTACTTAACAGATGGGGTTTTGAATGCTCAGGACTTTTAGTCAAGGACCTTTAATCAGATTAAAGAAGAGGAAAGACAAACTAACCAACCAACCAACCAACCAACCAACCAGAGAATGGTCTTCCTTTTCAAGGAAGGGTCTTTGGCACAGTTAAATAATGCTAGGTTTGCTCACAGGAATATAACACCAGTCTAAATCAAAGCCAATGGAGAAGCCTAAAGATTCACAGGAACCATTAGAAACGTGAAGATCCTCTGTATTGCAAGTCATGTAGGTAATATACAGGTTTCTCAACAGTTACTCCACATAACAGAACTGGTCATGTGCTTGCAGCAATGACATTCAATGAAAACATTTCCACCTGTGCACCAGAATACTCTCCTCTGACCATGAGATGACTCTGATTTCAATCCAACAGAGGGGAAGAGCAAGCTAAACATGAAAGTCTGTATAAATGGAAAACATGACGACAAGGAGCCTGTGATGCATGACAAGGAGACAGTCTTTGTGCCACACAAGGAGGAAAGGAAATTAGCAACTGTCTCTGATGTAACTCTAGTGACAATAAAGGAACCTCAGGGATCCAAAGGCCCAACACAGATAGGAAATGGTTCCATCATCAGAAATCCATCTAATTTCAAGGTCTTTCAGGAAGTCTTTGTTAAGGACAAAGAGGAGGATAAAGATGTATGACAATCTAACATCCCAGGTACAAGAGACATAGAAACTGCAGCACTAGCACAGAATGAGCGATACCACCATACAAGATATTGACATCCATCAATGTTCTTGGGAGATTAGATATATCGAGCGTAAATGATAGAGCAAATCAGCATAACTATTGACTGTACATTATATGCTGAAGTGATATTTATTGTGAACCAGAATCAATGATTGTTTAGTTTGTTGAACCATTGTCTGAAAAAAATGTGTACTTAACTAATCTGGTTTGTGTATAGAGGGAGGTCAAATGAATGGCAAAGTAAGTAAAAACCAAAACTTTGCTAAGTTCATGAGCATGACACCACCTATGTGTGTGTGTGTAAGAGAGAGAGAAAGAGAAAGGGAGATCAACCCTTTATAAAGTTTTTTCCTTTGGCCATACAGGACTAAAACAGTCACAAAGATACCAGAGATGAAAAAGAAAATAGTATAGCACCTTCTAAACTCCTTTCATTTCTGTTCAATGCGGTTGTTGTAAAAATGACCCCATCAGAATATACAATGTACTTAAAATATATTACTGTTGGGTGAGCATGAAAAAGTTGGCCCCATTAACGTCAAGGGATTGCACTTTAGGGCCTTCAACCAAGATAGATCCAAACCATGTGATTGATGGTCCCATTAATATAATGATGATAAGAAGTATCCAGTGATTACAGTGGATTGGACTGTATTCAAATTGTTATTATCCATGTTCTCAAAGCAATAAGTACCCTTTATGTACAATTCTAAGCAGGCCTGTAGCCATGGTGGTGCACAAAGGTATGGAGCCCCACCAATCATTTGTCATGTCCCTCCAATCAGCAGTAGGGGTTGTTGTGAAATCTGTCACAAGTCTTCTGCCAATGAGAGAGGGTTTTTCCTTCACTCCTCCCTCCCAGGCTTTGCCAATGAGGGAGACAGTCTCTTTCCTCCTCCTCCCCACCACACTCATCCCCCCTCTAGTTTTTTTTTCTGGCTACAGGCCTGATTTTAAGTAGGGATGTGCAAGGGAAAAAAATCTGTATTTTTCAGATTCGGGGTTTTTGGACCCTTCAAAATTTGGCATTGCTTTGAAAACCTGAATTCCAATATCAGTATAATATTGGAATTCGGGTAAAATTCGGGCATCCCAAATTTTTCAGCTCCATTATACCCTATGAGGCCATTCTTTCCCTCCTCCTCCCCACCACACTCATCCCCCCTCTAGTTTTTTTTTCTGGCTACAGGCCTGATTTTAAGTAGGGATGTGCAAGGGAAAAAAATCTGTATTTTTCAGATTCGGGGTTTTTGGACCCTTCAAAATTTGGCATTGCTTTGAAAACCTGAATTCCAATATCAGTATAATATTGGAATTCGGGTAAAATTCGGGCATCCCGAATTTTTCAGCTCCATTATACCCTATGGGGCCATTATAGTCAATGGCAAATCTCCTAGGGCATATTCAGTGGGCTGGGGGGAAGGGGTTTGAGGTAGAGGCACCAAATGTGCAGTGTAGCTGCTAGAGCCTCTCCCCAAAAAGAACCCCCAAGTTCCAAAAAGATTGAACCAGGGGGTCCAATTCTGTGGGCACTCAAAGAGTGGTGGGAAAGAACAAGGCAGGCATACAATGTCCCCAGCAAATTCTCCCAGAGAATCTCCGCAGCATAAAGTGAGGTGTGGGAAGGAGGCATGTTTGCAAGGCAAGCAGCAGAACCAGTGCAATGTGCCCAGCAGAACCAGTGCCACTCTGGCTGTGCCAAAACCCAATAGGACTAAGGTCTGCTGACTTTTTAAAAAAATCAACTAACCTAAACATTAACTAATTCTCCTTGGAATGAGTTGGATAATACAAAGGCAATTTGATTCAATCCCATTAGCCATTTTTTAAAAAAGAACATTGGACACAGGTTGGAGTGAAAAAGCAAAGTTCCATTTAATCCATTTATGCATTTGGAGATCTATCCTAGCAAACATAAGTCTTCTTTAAACTGTGATTTGGCCCACAGGGTGTTGGAATGTTTTCTTTTCTTTTTACAAACAGGCGATGGATCAAACTCATTAGTTTGATTTACTGATAATGCTTAGGTCTGTATATTAGGGATGCCAATTGTGAGTTGGGAAATCCCTGGAGATTTGGCCATGTAGCCTGGGAAGGACAGGTCTTGGGGTCTTTTGCAGGGTATAATGGATATTGCAGTCTGGGGATCAGTTGTAATCCCAGGGGATTTCCAGACCCCACCTGGAGGATGGCAGCCCTATGTAGGATGCATTGTGCTGTTCAGTTTCTCATATGGAAATGCTTCTAGCCCTATTTCAGTACTTCTGCGGAGTGCAGTCCCTTCTGTTTCATGTAGTAAGTAAGAGCTTGTGGCTCTCCTTCCGCTACCCCCAACATCTGGGATAATCCACACAATTATATTGTCTCAGTGCATTGTGGCATGAACCACCCTCCGCAGCAAACTAATTTATTCATTCATTTGTTGCCTACCCAGCTTGGGGTTCCAAAAGGAGCTCAGGTACAATAAAGCTATCCAAAATACTAACCAACAATGAAAACAAGGGGTTTCTCAAGTAGGTGACTTCACAAGGGCATCCCCAATTCTGTTTTTAGGATTGTAAGTCTGTGAAGGGAAGATTAAGAAAGATTCCTTACTCAGATCCCCTTTGTGATTGTTCTTGGGGGAAAATTGGTACTGGCCAGATACTGCCCTTACAGATCGAAATGTGTGGAATCTATCACTCATGTTCTCCTGCACTGCAATTTGTATATGGACCTAAGGATCACTTACTTACACTCTCTTTTAACCAGCATGGGTGCTTGCTCTGATGCACTTAAAATGAATAGACTTTTAAGACATTTCAGTTCGGACATCACAGAGAAGGTGGCAGGGCCGGCTCGAGGTGTTTCTGTGCCCTAGGCGAGGCTGCCTTGTGGTGCAGATGCCAACCTCCCAGTGGGGCCTGGAGACCTCTGGAGCCAGCCACCCTTTTGCCACCACCACCGCCTCTTCCCCCCCGCCCCTGCCACCAAAGGGGGGGAGGCACAGCTTGGCGCCCCATCCAGGGCCCAGCGCTCTAGGCAAATGCCTAGTTTGCCTAGTGGGTGAGCCGGCCCTGGAAGGTGGCTAAGTTTCTCTGCTTGGCTTTAAAGCTGCGCCAAAGGTTCTTTTAGAATTGTATATATGAGTTTTAACTGGTTTTAAATGTATAAATGGTACTGATAATTTATGCCAATAAAGGCTGACTTGACTTGACTACATGTGTGCAGAGGAAAGAGATTCAGGAGAGTGGAGAGGCAAGTCTCTAAATACTTTTGTTGGCTAAAAGGCGGATAAAGGGAAGAAAAGAAGTGCAAACAGCACAACTCCTTGTGTGAGCAGTAGTGATATCCGGAAACATCCCATCTCCATATAACTCAGCAGAACATGTGTGGTCACATGTTCAATGTCCCCAAGGAAGAGGGCAAAGACAGACTTGTAGAGAGAGATCGAAGAAGGGGAGAGGGCATGCAAACGGCTGGCAGGAAGAGTGGGGGAGATGCAGGGAACAGGAGACGGTTCTAGAATGGGAACATTTGACTGGTACAAAGGAAGAGGGTGGTTTCAATGAAGGGGCCAAGAGAAAGAAAAGAAGGAGAGGCAACTGGACTGAGCCAGCTTGGCGTGGGTTGGACAGAGAGCATGGGGAGAAAGTCTGGGAGGAAAGGCTTGAGGGAGGGAACGTTTCAGAGCTGGGGACAAAGTTGAAGGATAAGAGAATGAGGGTCTGAAATCTCATGGACGGGTGAAATGGTGAGAGGGAGAAAGAAGGGGAGCATGGTTAAATCGTATGTTGCCGATTCTGTACAGAGAGCATTGTCCATCCATGCAGCTATGTGGTGGTGGATCGCAGTTTGATCTTAGTTTGGTAAGCTATTTTTTAAAAAATTCTGAACTCCACAGGCTTTCTGGTCATGTGATGCTAGATGATGAGTAGGGTTACTTACCTCATCTGGAGTTCCTTTGGGGGCTATGTTAATTTGTAATATGTAAACCTTTCTTTGCTAATTGACTCAGGAAGGCTATTTGATAGTCCTATCAGATGGTTCAGTATTCTTTTGGACATTAGCTAAGTATGCAAGAATGTGTGTTAATGGCTCATATATTCTGGTCATCCCATTTTCCCAGATTTGGGGAGATCTCATGGAATCACAAGACAAGCGTTCAGGCAACGGGCTTGCACAGTTTCCTTGTTGGGAGACAGCATTTTATTTGATTTTATTTCCTCAATGGGTCAATTAAAAGTTATTGGCCTGAAATGGAGTCTGCTTCTTCTACTGGTGTCTTCTCTGAACTCTAGATTATAAGGTATTTGGGGTGAAAGCCACGTGTTTGCAAAATAGAAAATGATTTTTAATGTTACCTGACATTGGATCAGAGCACATTTGTCATTAGGATGACACCCAAAATGTTCTGCATGTGCTGACTGATCTTGCCTCCACCACCAGCACTTACCCAATGATCACTGCATTATGCTGTGAGTTTGTGGGCCACCTTGCTACATTCAAAGTGGTTGTAGGAAAAGGCTCTGATTTACAGTGTGATGGCCCAGGTCCCCGTGGCAAGTACTATGGTGTATGGGACTTCTCAACATAATTATATGTTAATATTTGAGGAACCCATCTGAATTAGAATGTAGGACTGGACTCAGTTGTAATGTCTAGTCAACTTCATGCCAAGTGCTGTTTCTGCATCACAGATATGGTAAAAACATCCCTCCTGATTTCCTTATTGGCTCGGGTATGCCAGTTTTTAGACACCAGGGCTAAGTGATGAGAAAAGATGGACAAAACCTTTAAATTGCGATCACGCTCAATGCAAACAACTGTTTAGATAACCAGCAGTGAGGAAGGGTGGTCGAATGATCTGGTCACTGTAGTTTCATCCAGTGTTCCCGCTAAGCTGAGTTAGTGTGAGCTAGCTCACAGTTTTTTAGCCTCCAGCTCACACAGTTTTGTCTTTGCTCAGGAAGGATGGTTCCAGAGCAAACTAATTTATGCAATAGCCAAATTGCTCACTCACAACTGTAATGCCAATAGCTCACAAAGTAGAATTTCTGCTCACAAGACTTCACAGCTTAGAGGGAACATTGGAACTTCCATCCTACATCTTTTAGAGCTGTTCCATCTATTTACCTGTCTTACAGTAGAATATCAATCCCATTGTTTTTCACAAGCTAGATTTCAGAATTAAGATCTGAAATATTCATGAGAGAGCTTTTGAAAGGAAAGCTAATTTAGACCACCTTAAAGATCCTTGGCTCCTTGCAGCAAAAGAGATGTGGCAACCAGCCAAGCTTCCCAAGCAAACTGACATCGTCTTTTGATTTCCTTTAAAACACACACTCACCACCACTAACTATTTTCTCTTTGATTAATTTAAGGCTTGTCTGAATTTGTTTTGGAAATGATTTCTCTTTGGACCACACAAAGATCATGCTGAAGGGTTGCTTAGCATTTTGGAAGGCAATACACAATCCCCCCCACTAATAGGCATGAATATTTAAGCTTTTGCACAAGGGCAGATGAGCGGTAGGAAAAAAAATAAAATTATGAAGAGTCAGCCATTTTCAGAAACAATGATCTATTATTTAGTCACATCCCCGGTTTCAAATGAGGATAAATAATATAGCTTCCAAAACCTGCAAGTCTTCTTAGTTAGAGGGCATTTAAAGGAGGTGGGAGAAGCTGGAACCTAAGGTAGGCTACTTTATAGAGAAGAAAATTGGACCAAAGATGAACAGTAGCTCTAATTAAACATGGCCTGAAGTCAAAGCTTAATAGCATCACTAAGTCTTTAAAGGAGGCAGTGGTGAGACAGCTCTGGAAAAAAACCACCTCTGGACTCTACAGTTCCAGCCAACTACTGCCCAGTATCGAACCTTCTGTTCCTGGGCAAGGTAATTGAGAGGGAAGTAGCAGAACAACTCCACGTTTTCCTGGATGATGCCTCTTTTCTGGATCCATTCCAGTCCAGCTTTCACTCTGGCTATGGGACAGAGATGGTGCTGGTCGCCCTCAAGGATGACCTCCGGAAACACTTGGATTGAGGCGGGTCAGCACTGTTGTTGTGCTCAGCTTAACAGCAGTGTTTGATGTGGTTGACTGTGATCTTATGAACCACCACCTCGCTGTCATGGGGATACGGGGGACAACCTTGCAATGGCTGATCTCCTTTCTCTGTGGTTGGGGACAGAGGGTGGTGCTTGGGAAGAGGGTTTCTCCACATTATCTTCTGGTACGCGGCATCCCTCAGGAGGCGATCCTTGTCCCGATGTTGGACTGGGCTGTCAGCAGCACACTGACTGTATCTGTTAATGGACAGCTGGCCAGACTCCACCCCAGATATTCTAGCCAGAGCACTGGAAGCCGTGGCTGGCTAGTTACAGCAGAGCCAGCTGAAATTAAATCCATCAGAGATGGAGGTCCTGTGCCTGAGTTGCGGTGGGGTGGGATCATGCTTCCAACTGAGATCAGGGCACTGCAGGATTTATTGCAATTTCACATGGCCTGCTTTGTTTTCCTTATACATGGTTAAGATGCTAGTCTGAATACCAAAACTGGTCCTCAACTTGGATAGAAAACCACGGTTCGAAGTGGATTCTGCTACCCTCAGTTAATGTTATGTCAGTTAATATGCCAGTGTTAAGCAGACCATGATTCAGGCAATTTCTGTCCGTCACATTTCTGCTTCCAAAATGGCCTGTCTATCCCACTATCATTCCCCTATACCAGGGGTGGCCATACTTGCTTAACGTTGTCAGCTGCCGCCATGCTTTCTTTGTTTTCTTTCGTCCCCGACCTTTCCGCATGCGCACATGCTTGCTTTGCATAGCTACCGTGGGTAACATAAGGGACGCGCTCTTTCCCCAGTGTGAACTGGCTCAGCCAGACAGCGCTATCAGTGTAACCTTGAAGAGAAGGGAGGGCTTGCATTCCACTATCACTATCGATGTGAATATTTCTGCTCTCAGGGGGGTGGGGAGAGTCTCCCATTTATGATGTAATGTCCCGCCGGGAGAATTCCCACGCGCGCGCTTGGATTTCATTTGCTTAGCTAGATGAGGCATCAGAGTATATGTATTGAGTCCCTTGCACTAATCGTTATTCCTGACAATGTACCTGTACCACTTGGCAACAGAACAGTATTCCAATAAAACATAACTTTTCCTGGAGAGTCTGTTTGGACCTGTGTGCTGTTGACCCTGACAAACGTAAGAGCTACATAGAAGAAACATCAGATGTTTGAGAGCCGCATGACAGGAACAGATATTACAGACATGTTTTTATTGGAAAATATGCAAATTTGCTTTTTATGAACATTAAATGAGACTGCCAAAAATAAAAACAAAAGGGTTCAAAAATAGATATTGATAATGATATTTGTTCGTCCAATGATATTTGTAGGCCTGATCGGGGGTGCTTTGAAAGTGCATTTAAAGTTGCCTTCTTTCTCTGCTCCCTCCCACCTCAAGCCCAAGGGAACACTGGCTGGGAAGATTTAAACTTTAAAGGTAAGGACTTACCTTTAAAGTTTAAAGAGCACAGTAGCCTCCCGGAGGTCCCCGACGCCTCCGAAATGCTGCAGTAAGGGCTTTTTTTAAAAAAACAAACAAACGCTTAGGGCGAAGCTTCGCCCAAGCGCATACCGCTAGGAGTCTTTTTTAAAATGGCGGGGAAAAGCCGGAAGCCTCAGGCTTCCGACGGAAGTGGCTAGGCACCGGGGGAGAGCGATCAGATGCCGGTTTGTATCGGAAGCCACCGTTGTACTCTGTTTACCACCACTTGGGACCTAGTGGCAGAGTACAACGGTGTAAAAGGATTTACAATGGTTAGGGACGGGAGGCAGATGTTCGCCGTGTGAACGCCCGTAAGTACACCGGTTGGAACCGGCACCCTAACCGTTGTAAATCCCCCGTCTGAACGCACCCATTATGTGTGAAAGAGCCGCCTGTGGCTCCCGAGCCACAGTTTGGCCACCTCTGCCCTATACACATGGTACAGTTTGGGCACAGCTTGACAAATTAAACTATGGTTCCAATGTGTACTTGAGATCTTAAGAGCCAATGTCCTATAGTGGCTAAAGTGTCATGCTAGGACATGGGAGATGCTCAACCATAAAGCCCACTGGGTGATCTCATTCCAGGCCTTCTGTGTCTATTTCACAGGTTTGTTGCAAGGATCAAAAAGGGGGGGGTTGCGAGGGAGAAGCATCCTCTACATTAGTCTCAGCTCCTTGGAGGAAGGATGCAAAAAAAAGTACAGAGACAGAATAACCAGCAAACTATGGTTACTGTCAAATATGGTTAAGTGTCATGTCTGTAAAAGGTAAAGGTTCCCTTGCTCGAAAGTCAGTCAAATCCGACGCTAGGGTTGCGGTGCTCATCTCCGTTTCGAAGCCAAAGAGCCAGCGCTGTCCGAAGACGTTTCCGTGGTCATGTGGCCGGCATGACTAAACACCAAGGCGCACGGAACACTGTTACCACCTTCCCACTGAAGTGGTCCCTATTTATCTACTTGCAATTTTTTGCTTTCGAACTGCTAGGTTGGCAGGAGCTGGAAATAGAGACGGGAGCTCACTCCGTCTTGCAGCACCCGGATCTCGAACTGCTGAACTACCGACCGACCACAGCCTGCAGTTCAGCGCAGCTCCTATCATGCCTGTAGTGGCTCTTATTTATCACCCTCATCGTTTTGCTTCTATTTCTGGGATGTCTTTGTGACATTGGACACTCTCCTTGAGATAAACTTGAGATCCAGCAGGTGCTGAGAGAGGTTTCAAGAGGCTGCAAGGGCAGCTTCAGACTCTGAGACAGGAGGCAGCTATCCTGACAAAATAATACAGATGGCCAGGGCTTTATTTATTATTTATTTATTATATTAGACTTTTATACTACCCTCCCTGCAAGTGGGCTCAGGGTGGTGTACAACAATTATCCATAAAATCCAATAAGTAATTTAAAACACAATCCTATAAATATTTAGTACCCATATGGCACTGTAATACAATTCTAGCTCGTTAGCAGACTGGATAGACCATTGATGTTAATGGCCATTGGTGTTAAAACCATCGCTGTCCTCAACCGTATGCTTGGCGGAACATCTGTGCCTTACCGGCCTTGCAGAATTGTACAGATCCCGCAGGACCCTGATGTTAATAGGCAGAGAATTCCACCAGACTGGAGCCAGTGGATGACCACATACCACTTGGTGAACGGCTGCCAGTTTTCATCCACCGTAGAGAGTGCTTCTAAGCAGTCACAAAGTAGTGAAGAACCACACACAGGACAGCAGCAACCTCTGCACTGAGCTTTTTTTTTTTAATTTAGGTCAGATCAAAGGGAATCCAGAGTGATCCTGGATAATAAACCTAGGATGGAATCACTGTTTCTATTCTCTTCATCTTAAAAAAAAAGTTAGATCGATGACTACATTGACTTTGAGTTGGGCAGGATAGGGGTGACATTGTGCAAAGTTTGCACATGAATGGCATGACCCATAAAAAGCCATGAGGAGGTCTGCGCGTGGGTTTCATGCAGTATTGGGAGATCCCAAGCCAAGCATCCTCCAGCGATAAAGGCAACTGCTTCTGAAGGGGTGCTGCCTGGAATCGCCAGCCCCCTGGGCTTTGCTTTAGGGGAAGAGATGCTGTTGTGTCCCAGTTTCCAAAGAAAGGGGAGGGTTCTCCTCTTCCTGCACAGCCAGGCTGCTTGGCTTAGAAATACAAGAAAGTCTCTCCCTTTGGCCAAGCTGAAGGTACAGTGTGGTGTGGTGGTTAAGAGTGGCGGACTCTTATCTGGAGAACCGGGTTTGATTCCCTCCTTAAGCAGTCACAAAGTAGTGAAGAGCCACACACAGGACAGCCACCGCCTCTGCACTGAGCTTCAGATGGAAGTCTGACCCATTGGGATTGGTCAGATCAAAGGGAATCCAGAGTGATCCTGGATAATAAACCTAGGATGGAATCACTGTTTCTATTCTCTTCATCTTAAAAAAAAAGTTAGATCGATGACTACATTGACTTTGAGTTGGGCAGGATAGGGGTGACATTGTGCAAAGTTTGCACATGAATGGCATGACCCATAAAAAGCCATGAGGAGGTCTGCGCGTGGGTTTCATGCAGTATTGGGAGATCCCAAGCCAAGCATCCTCCAGCGATAAAGGCAACTGCTTCTGAAGGGGTGCTGCCTGGAATCGCCAGCCCCCTGGGCTTTGCTTTCGGGGAAGAGATGCTGTTGTGTCCCAGTTTCCAAAGAAAGGGGAGGGTTCTCCTCTTCCTGCACAGCCAGGCTGCTTGGCTTAGAAATACAAGAAAGTCTCTCCCTTTGGCCAAGCTGAAGGTACAGTGTGGTGTGGTGGTTAAGAGTGGCGGACTCTTATCTGGAGAACCGGGTTTGATTCCCTCCTCCACCACATGCAGCCAGCTGGGTGACCTTGGGCCAGTCACAGTTCTCTCAGAGCTCTCTCAGCCCCACCTGCCTCACAGGGTGCCTGTTGTGGGGAGGGGAAGGGAAGGGGATTGTAAGCTGTTTTGAGACTCCTTGTGAGACTCTTCTTCTACATGGCTGTGTCTCACCTTCCTGGCATAAACTCACAGTTTAGCTAGTCAGTCAGCTGGTAGGGAGCGACTTGATATTCCCTGTATTTCTTCTGTGCCATTCAAGTGGTTAAGATGCTGAACTGCAGGCTGTGGAAGGTCAGTAGTTCAGCAGTTCGAGACCCGAGTGTGCCGCATGATGGAGTGAGTGCCCGTCTCTAGTTCCAGCTCCTGCCAACCTAGCAGTTCAAAAGCAAGAAATTGCAAGTAGATAAATAGGTACCACTTCGGTGGGAAGGGAACAGCGTTCCGTGTGCCTTGGTGTTTAGTCATGCCGGCCACATGACCACAGAAACGTCTTCAGACAGCGCTGGCTCTTCGGCTTTGAAACGGAGATGAGCACCGCAACCCTAGAGTCGGATTCGACTGGCTTTCGAGCAAGGGAACCTTTACCTTTACCTTACAGCTGGTAGGGAGCGACTTGACATTCCCTGTATTTCTTCTGTGCCATTCAAGACCTTTGGATTTCAACCCCAGGTCTGGAGAAGAAAATTTGTGGCAGGAAATACACTGGGGGATGCCTGAGCATCACTGCACTGACTCATATCCCTTCTTT